>NC_056699.1:17308699-17379487 GCF_018831695.1 Puntigrus tetrazona
ATAATAAAGAAGGACATAGAGAAGAAGAACCTAGAATGTAAATGCCTACCTTCCCTCTCTCTCAAGAATCATTCATTTTCGAATGATGACAAATATATCAAACCTTGTTTCTAAACCAACCCCACACGCTTTAATATTCTCTCCTTTTCCTCCTTTCATGCTAGCATTTGCTGCACCTCTCTATCCATCATCTCTCTCTGCCTTTTATTCAATGCATTACCCGTGTGACCCATTCAGTCATTAAAGGTTCCACCATCAAGGCCACTGTCTATAAATGCGACAATTCTAGCACTCTACTGAGATCAGTTTCATAACGCTCCACCTGCTCTCAGGCCCTCTGGAGATCAAACTGCGGCCGACTCTGGATCAGTTTGCTAGTGTTTGGAGTGTCTCATGGAAAGTCTACATTAAGGCACAACTTTATCTGCCAAATGCTTTTGGGAGCAGATCAATCCACTGGAAACCACAAGGATATCTGAAAACTAACACCACGTGTGCAATGGAGTTAGGAAGAAACTTTCCTGTACAAACAAACATGGAGATTTGACTAGTGGAGAATGTTCTTTTAAGGTCCTTTAAAGGATTTTATACAAAGAAACAAGTAGTTCTTTTGAAATATAATTTATAAAAGCTGTATTGCTTTTTAGCATAGTGGTGTTTTAAGTGGTGTTTTATTTTGAGCGATGCAGGGTTTTTGTAAGATGTGTAAGTAGGATACCATTTGAAATGCGGTATAAACAAACAAATCCTGCGGTACTTGTATCTAGTAAATTAAGTACAGATGGTACCAACGTAGAAAAGAAGAAAAAATGGGAAGTAGCAAGTATCGAAAGAGAAGAAGAAAAATGGAAGCACATGGAAGATGCCAAGAGTTCAGCTCCTTCCAACTCGTTGTGACAAGAAAGTTGCTAAAATTCAAATGTAAAGTATTTTGCATTTTCAATTCAGCCAATACAGCGTTGCTCGTTGATGCCCATTTGCTTGATAGCAGATGAAGAAGAAACAAGGACCTCATTTATAAAATGCTGCACAGAAACCATTATAATTTGATCACGATGAATTCTCCGACGTAAATCGTGCGATTCATAGAATGAACATACAAACAGAAATGCGTCTCTTTCAGATGTGAAATCTATGAATGCGTAAATGATCTTGAACTTGGCGCGCAAATTAATAGCTTTCAGCTTTCTTATAGCGATTATTCGATTAATATCATTAACACATAAAATATCACAATCATTAAAGTTTAGAGCAGCGAGCTGCAAGAACAGCTTACATTTTCAAAACCTGCAGTCCTCCAAGGTCAATAAAAAGGTCGCACGTCTGCTCAGACCACGAGGCGGACGCTGGCGCTAAGCACTGATGTAGATTTAAGCGTCGCACTCTCTACCGCATCAAATCGGGAGTGTATGCACGTTTTATAAATGAGACCGATGTTTCATAATCGCCTTCCCTTCCTGGTTCACTTGGACTTTTTTGGTACATTCTGCATTCACATTTTCAATGAAACTATTATCACAATCTTCTGATGTAGTAATTAACTGCTGAAAGTTATTTCTACGGTATTGTGTAAAGCGCCAAAAAAATTTTTAATTAACCGCTGTAGCATCATTCTACAAACCTTGCTGGCTTCAAATTTGATCTACAACATGGCCAATCCAATCTTCAGTAGACTCCTGAAAGCTAGACAAGCTCTTATGAAGCCAATAAATGAAATAAAGCTCAAGAGTACCTTCTCAGATATAAACAATAATGAATATGTGGTCAATGTGTGTGTGAGGTTGAGAGGTCAACTCACTAAATCCCACATCTCTGCCCCTTGACTGAATAGGCTCACTATATATCTGTAGGGAGAATCAGGCAGGAGGACCGATCTTCTTATTGATCTTATCCACCATTACATACTTTTAGTACAGCACAGCCATCGCGTGGCTTTGATATCAGGATGTTGGGTTGATCTTCCATATTGATGAAGTACAGATAAAAGAACAAGCGTGAAGTGCATTACAGGAAGTTTGAACTATACCTGCACGGCCTCAATACTACGCTCCCAGAGGAGTGATCCTCACGATCTTTATATAATATTGCACCCTCTCTTCGTCTCTCACACATGTTTTCATGCTGAATGTTTACACAATCAATGCAAGTAGACAGACCTCTTCAGTGCAGTTGTGTACAGTATGACAAGAGAGATTTAGTAGAAGACGAGCCAAAATAATCAGCTATACTGAGGGTTATTGAACTTTGGGAGAAACATCTAGAGTTTTGACATACTGTGGAAGGTCTATTAATTCCAGCATTCATTTTATCGAATTTTGGTAGAAAATGTGGTAGCCCTTAAATATTTGGTAACACTTATATTGAAAGAATTATAAATCACATGCATAAAGAACATTAGAAATGAGCTTAAGATTTGGTGTCTACAAATTTGGTATTCAGTAGCTTTAGGAAAATTTGATTTGGAAATGCTCAAGTTGAAATGCTTTAGATTTTCATTAAACCATATAAATATAGAAAAAAATAAGATGCTGCCACTTAAAAAAATCAATTATAACCGTAACACCAATTTTGCTGTTTTGCTTTGTCTTTGGACCATTAAAAACTTTTTTTCTAACAATAATACAAATGAGAATATCGTTGAAGTTGAGAGTATTCTGTGTTCCAAGTTGTCTCATGAAAGCAGCACACAAGAGTCGAGAAAGAACTGAAAACTGAAAACTAAATTATGACTGTTTTTGGGGCAGAAACCTTACTAACATTTATAAATGGACTTCAGAGGGGAAATGATTTAAAGTGTAAAATATATGACTCCCTTTAAAATTTCATTTTCAGTGACAAATGCAAGCTCCACAAGATAACGTGCATTTATTACTCGCCTCTAAATGACTTTAATTTTACAGTGACTAAAACTAACCAAAGGGAGAGTCCTGGGAACATAGGGAACATCCTGTGATACAAAAAAAAACCTTCATCAAAGGCCCAATGGCAGAAAAGCAGTTTGCAGATTGGAGAAAAACTCTAGTGCAATGATTCAAACCAGCTTAAAATACACTACAGTTTAAATGTTTGGGGTCAATACATTTTTTTTTTACAAAATTGGCACGGTTATTCAGAAAATACACATCAAACCCGTTCTTCAGCTTTATCATCATAGGAATAAATTATATTTTATGTTAAAGTGTAAAAATAATATTTCACAATATAGCGTAAGTAATGTTAAACAAATAATGTTTTGATTTCATAAATGCAGCCTTAGTGAACATCTTTCAATAATTTCACAATAAAAAAAACACTTGTCTACGACATATCTATAACCCAAATGTTTCATATTCACCACGCATAAATATTTTCTTTCTTTTTTTCTCCAAACAATCAGAGAGTTTACTACACTGTATGAAACAACATCCACACAAATGAAGCGTGCTGTTTGGTCTACCATAAAAAGTTTTGCACAGTTTCCATTAATGAACAGAATAGTGAAAATGCAATAAACAGAGAGATTTTCCCACCTACTGCTGGGTTTTTAAAGCAAAGGGCCTGTAGCTACAGGCATGATGTAAACACACACGCAGACACATGCATGCACACAAGAGGCGTGCGCACTTACAAAAACAATAGGGAACTATTGATTTTCAAGGGAGTGTTCTAATATCACAAAACTGTGTTACTTATAATAGGATCTTTTCAAGTTCCACATCAAATGCATATCTAGAGGGCATTTCCTTGTGTTTTTTCCTATTAAAAGCAATAGCACAAGGATAAAGCAATAGAAAGAGTGGAAGAGGAGAGAGTGATGGAATGAGAGAGAGATGTAGGTAAAAATGAATCAAACAGATGTAATTTCACACGTCTCAGGGACATTATCACTGCACATCCAAGCCTCTGTTTCAAAGGCAGGCCGACACTTTATTTTTAGACAGGATTTTTCGCCTTTTGCTGCTTTTCCTTTTCCTCTTGAAAATCACACACACAGCAGGGTGGTTAGCCATATATAAAGCAACGATTTTACATTTTTAAACCCTTATAATTTTAAGGCATTAAAATGCAAACTGAAATAAATGTGTTGTGTATATTAGATAGATAGATAGATAGATAGATAGATAGATAGATAGATAGATAGATAGATAGATAGATAGATAGATAGATAGAGATTGATTGATTGATTCCTATTGGTAGATGCTTGACTAACGTGACTGGCCAGAACTAATGCTACACTAGATATGTATCTACTATTTAATGAATTACTAATTAAATAATGCATAATTAGTCAAAAGCAACTAAACTTCGGACTTATATCCTCTGGTGTGTTCCTGTGAATTAATTTCAATTCAACATTCTGTGGGTCATGGCCAATTCATTTCACATTATAACTTGTGAAACTGAAAGGGGCTAATTCTGAATTGCGCTCAAGCTTGTCACACACAGAGGATTTGGAGTTGTTCCTAATTAACCCATGTTGTCTATGAACAATAATTCCATGTTATGTTGCAAATGACCTATTGACCATGCATGGACACAGTGATTAGAAGGTAATGCACCGTGAATATCTGCACTTGTGTTCAGGGCTGTACTGTGTATCAGAGCTCAGAGCTGAATATCAAATTGTTCTTGTCTTTTCTGAACACTGGGCACAACGCACGGGCAAACTGGCCTGATTTCACTGTTTAACATAAAAATTTTAACATCTGCTATAGTGTCTTGAAGGTTCAGCATACGTAGGAGCAAGCAAGGTCAGATTTTCTGTAGCTTCCACTGAAGATCACAACTTAGAGTTCAAGTCAGCTCGAAATCTGCATTAAACAAAATAGAGACATGTTAGATTTATTATATCATGCTTGTCTAAACTGATTTATTTTTTCAACCATACATTTGTCACAGAGTCAGTCTCTCTGGAGCAATCTGGGTTAAGCAGAGGTGGCATCTCTGTAACCTCATTTCATCAGTTTCCTCATATGCATTTCACCTTGCAACCTTTGTGTTAACAGCCCTGCTCTATAAATTTCACATTATTACTTCCCTTTTGTATTCACGACATTTTTTATTATTATATATTACATAATAACTCCCTAAGCATCATTTGACCTCGATTCATAAATATAAGCCATGTTCCCTAAACCAAGCACTCTTTAGCAGAGGCCTTACATGGGAAGACTCTGCAGGCTAAAACACAGTTTTTCATGCACTTGTCAAGTTTTTTCATATGCTTTTTAGGCATTTTTTCTTTTTCTATCACTTGATCTCAGTAGATTTTAATTACAATACATCTTTTGTACAATACATATAAGGCCATTTTCTCAAAATTTTTTTTTCCCCTACACTTCAATAGCCCTTACACACAATTTTATACCATTTTTATACCCGTCCATATTCTGAAGGTGTTTACAGTGAAATTTGGTCATATATAATTTGTTTGTTACAGATTTTAATCAAAAAAAGGTTAAAATAATGTTTTCTTTCCTTTGTAATCATTTTATGAATTATGCAGCAATAACGTAAAACAAATGAAAAAATATATAGTTTTTTTGTCAACATACTGTCAGTAAACTGTATTTTTATTAAACTACCTCAAAAAATCGTGTTGTCATTTTATCATGTGACAAACCGAATTAAATGATTCACTTCATGTGTGAACTGTCCGAATGATTCAGACTGAATCCCAACCAATTTGACCACTTTGCTATATACACCGAAGGAACAGACTGAAAAAGTGATTAGTCGAATTTGATTAATTGATTCTAAATTCATCGGTAGTTCTGAATACATCTTGTGCTTAAAGAAAAGGTCACCCCAAAAATTATGCCACTCTAATAATAATAATTATTATTATTTATTTTTATTATTTATTTTATTTTTTGGAATGTAATCTTTGTGTGTCAGACAGGAATTGCAGGATTAACAGTAATGGAAAACTAATTCTTAAATGAAAAATAAAAATTTGAAGCAACAGGTGGAGCCAGTACTGCCACCCAGACATGCCTGAGCAGGAAAAGTTTTTGTTTGTTAGAAATTCATTAAAAGTGTAAATGTTCTCTATCCTCTACTTTTAGCATACATTCAAATTATCACATAATGAGAGGTGAACTTAGTTCTCTCTGCAATGACACCTACAGTTCTGTCGTAGAAGCATGTGTGTGTGTGTGTGTGTGTTGTTTACCCACAGTTATATGGAGACATTTGACATGATGAGTTTATTCAGACACACTGATTTCCCCCGGTGCTGGATTTCACAGTGGAGTTAATTGAATCTTGGCTTAATCCTCCTAAAGCACACACACACACATATATACACACATGCCTGCCGAAGAGTAGTAATTTTGAAGGGGAAAATAAATGTTTACTGAATAAGGCGGTAATCTTTATTTTGAAGGCGTTAACTCAATCCTCTCATTTGTCAGGGCTGCTACACTGTCTCAGTGCAGTAAACTGGGCAAGACTGTGCAGACCTCAGTGAAATATACAATCATCAGTTTCGCCTGTTCTGAAATTAATTAGATTTGTAGGGTTTTTTTTTCTCTCCTTACAGTTCTCAGTTGCTTGGATTGCTGTGTGGTTGGTAGTGTGTTGTGGATTGTTGCTAGGGCTTTTCTAGGTAGTTGCTTATCCCCAAGTCTCTCCTTATTGCACCGCGTTGTAGTCTGACAGCTAGCCAAACTGAGATGTTGTCCTTCTAAAAACTTTTCCAAGATGAAAAATTACCCCGCCCTTTGTCCCCTGACATAATTGGTTCTTGCTTCCAGACCAGCAGGTTTTTGGGGCCATGTGCAGTGCCAGTTTTTCAGCCTAGAACTGTCTTTTTTGAGGTGGAAATATGCAGAATGGCTCCAGATTCATAAAATAGGCTTTTGATAATATGGTCTCTGTTTTTTTTTTTTTTTTTTTTTTTTTTTTTTTTCAATTTGGCATTACAAATTTGATTATAAATTATAGCAAGCATGTCTCAGCAAACAACAAATTTTGAAATGAATTAAAATTGAATTATAAAGTTACCACCATTTTTATTAAATATGACTCTTATGCTCACTATAGGCTGCATTTATTTGATCAAAAAGTAAAATATTATTCTAATTCAAAATCAGCTGTTTTCTGTTTATTTATCTCTTTTTCATTCTCTCAAAAACATAGTTGCACTGAAATGCAAATTTACTAATTTATTCACTGATCTTACAGTGAATAATTTATCCACACTTTTGTTTCTTTTATTGATTGATTGATTGACCAAACTAATCTTTAAATAAATAGTCATGACCTAATCTTTCAGTAAAAATGTCTTTTTAGTGATATGCACTCTTAAAAATGTGCATAAGCTGTCACTGGAATGTAATATTTTCAAAAAGTAATATAATATACCATTAAGCTAATGCATCCTTTATAGGTAAATAAGGTACAAAGCTGTACATTTTGAAAAGGTACTATCCCTTTTGTACTTTTTTTTTTTCTAAAATAGTGTATCTATATTCATATTATTGTGCGTACACCATCTTTGTATTTCTATAGCGTTGGCATGAATATAAGGAATATCAATATGCTTGCATGTAATCAGCTCACGCAGCACATAAGCATTTTGCTGGTACAATTATATGTCTGATCCATATCTTTTATTAATCGTTACATGCCATTAATAATATGTCCAGTGTATAATAGTGTATTCTGTATCCCAAGCTCATATACATGCAGTGTGTTTGTGTGTGTTGCAGTGATATATCGCAGCGTGATTGATGTCTGGACTGACGACGACACCTAGAGTCTGAACGCATGAGAAGAAGCAAACCCTCTCTCTCTCATCTGGATGAGGGAAACATATCAGTACCCCCTTGCTTTGCCGTGGACGCTTTAATTATTTAAAGGGCACCCCCAACACACTTTCCTCCGCTTTCACTTTCATCTTCCGTTTTTTTTATTCTCTCCATCCTTTTTACCCAGATTTATCGCTCTTCTCTGTTATCTTTTTACTTTCTTTCCCTCAAGACACATCTAGATATCTTACTCTCTCTCATTCTGTCCTCTGTGGCTCTCGGTCCTGCCTGAGGCTACGTCGGCCTGAATGCTCCCCAGGTCCGTCCACCCAGTGGCCGATGAAAAATACATCAGACGCTAGGGGCGACACAGCTCAGTAAAATATTAAGACCATCCACAGTTCTTATATGTCAGGTCCCCGTGGGGGGGTGGGGGCAGATAAATTATGCACCACCATCTGTCAGATGTAGCTGCTTCCTCAGTAGCGCAAACATAAACTGAGAAGCGTGTAAATTGGAAAATAAAGAGACGTGTGTACAGGCTACCTCAGCCAGGAAACTTCCGGATGGATTAGTGCTTCACTGGATGAGTCTGGGTGTGTGTGTGTGTGTGTGTGTGTGTGTAGAGGTGGACTCAGTCAAGCTGAAACACTGGGCTCTCAAGTGGAGGATTACAGTGAACTCTTAGGGACTTTTGGGGTGTATGTGTGTTTGTGTGATTTATCACACGAAAAGCATGAATGCTAAAACTGTTAACCGCTGGCGAAGCACCAGAAGGGCTCCTGATGTGGATGCCAATTGTTTATTTCATACGCAAGTTAAATCAAAAGTATTTTTACTGCTTCTTCCAAGTAGATAGGATGCTTACAAACCATTGGATTGATATTCCACACACACATGTAAACAAACAAAATGTAGAGAAAAAGGCTTCCAATCATCAAACTTTAATCTGATTAGCTTGAATTTTCCAAGAGCTGCCCAGTTGCATTCATCTACAGTGTGTATCTATTCATCCATCCATCCATCTCATTTACCTATCCATCCATCTACAGTATATCTTTCAAGACATCTATTTATCCATCTATCTATTTATCATCCATCTAATTACAATATTCATGCATCCATAGGATCTATTTAGACATCCATCCCTCCATCCTCTGCAGTATCTATCGATCCATACATTCATACACAGTATCTATTCATTCACCCATTCATCTCTACAATATATTTTAGGAAATCCATCTGTCCATCCATTCATTTATCTAGAATATCCATCCATCGCATACATACATCCATCTACACCATCTATTCTTTCATACATGCATCCATCCACAGTATATCCTTCCATCTATTCATCAACAGTATATATCTATCATCCATCCATTTACAGCCTCCATCCACAATATCCATCCATCCATCCATCCATAGTATCTATTCATTTATTCATCTGTAAAGCAAGTAAACTTTGATTTAATTTTCCTTTTTAATTAAATTTGCAGTTCTGGCTTGCTGTTCCAATTCAATTATTAACGTATTATAAAAAAAAAATTATCAAAATTAAATTGTGAAATTCAGCAGTCACCAACATGTCTACATATTTATGTCCTTAATCAACTGTATTTAACTCAGATCATGAGTGCAGGGGGTTGATGCAGGCTCTTGTCTGTGCAAATAATTATGGAACAAGAACCCCCATAAGGAACCATGCCCCCGAAGATAACTTGTGTTTCAATAAACTGAACATAACTTGTCAAAGTGGTCCTGCTTTAACTATTTTTAAAGTATTGTCAGCTGAATGATTGATGTTATTACAATGCATTGAATACACTGTATGCCTGTATGTGTTTAAATAAATAAAACATTATTAATTGTTTAAAAATAAATAATATTTGTTACACTTATTAGCAATAAATTAGAGAGGACAGATTGAAACACACACACACACACAAATTATCAGTGGTAAGACACAGTATGAGACAGACTCTTCTTGTCTACAGTATGTAGGCGGTTCTTGGCTACTCTAAGCTGCAAGGTGGACTAGACTTTATGTTGACAGTCAAATGCAGGAGTCTGCAACCTTGTTGACACAAATAGCATTTTTATTTTTTTAATTTTTCTCGTTAATTACTGTGCCACATCACCCTCCTTTTCTATCCCACTCAGCATACACCACAGCATGAATAAATCATGCAAATTGTTGTCTCACTGTTGCCTGTTTTTACTGTTTTCAGCATTATTTGCACTAGTGTTGCCTTGTTTGTTGTTATATCCGAGCTATGTGTCATGTGGTGGTAACTTAGAGTGTACTTCTTCCCTTAATGATGTGATTCTGAGTGTCACCATCATTGTGTTTGTGTGTAGAATGTTAAGGATCGTTACTATATGTGTTGCAAACTGCCTTCTTCTGCAAATATATTTCTATACAGTACATACCAATAAGTACACTGAAAGCAAAGTAAACCAACAGCAGACCAAACTGTGTCACCTGCATGTGCACAGATGGCACTGCATGACCCAGATAGATAGTTAACTTAAGCAATTATTTGGGTGGATTAGGCAGAAAGTTGTTGTTCAGTTGGAATGGGGGGTGGATTAAAATAAATGCATTTTATTTGAGTCTATCCCGCTCTTGTTGCTCACATGCCAATGATCACTTTAGTGCTTGGTTAATGACCCCTGGCTTGGCTACACTGTGACTACAGTATAGATTACAGGACTACTGTATTGGCAACCCAACTTTCATCTGATTGTGGGAGAAAAAGACCTCAGATGCTTTGAAACAATATAAACCTCAAGTTTGGCCTCAATAAAAGAGCATAAATGCAGAAATTATGAGTCGTGCATACATAAATCCTAGCAGAAGGGGCATCAGAAGTCATTAGGTGCTTTGTGTCTCATCAGCGTTGCTGCTCTTTTGGGTGTGGAGCTCATTAGACCTGCCAAAATGAATTAAATCACACTGCTGAGGAGGGAAAGGGGAGCACTTTGCAGTTAGCTTGATCGTTACTGGACATTACTGTACTGACACAGCAGATCTCTGCATCTATGGGGATCACAAACTTTTAGGCTTGTGGTTGCATATCACTTCTATTCAGCAGTGACGGAGAAGCTATTTTAAAAATGATGTGCCCACAGATACTCAGTCTACAGTAGGTAAAATACAGTTCAAGTAATAATTTTCACTTTTTTTAATCATTTGCTTATCATCATGTTGCTCTGAATCTCTGTGTCTTTAACACAAGAGAAGATGTTTGGAACCCATTAACTTTAATTTCAACAAAAATAGGTAAAATAGTCTCCAACTTTGTTCTTCGGTCTTTAAAATGAGACAGAAATGTATACAGGTCGAGAATGAATTAAGTGTAATTAAGTGATGACAGAATTTACATTTTTGGGTGAACTATACAGTGTCATGAGATGGTAAAACAGATAATTGAAGTATAAAACACATATATACAGGTTGCACAAAAAACAGTGTACCCATTATGCTTTTTAATAGCATATGTATAAATGTGTTAAGTGCCTATAGAGTATGTGTCGCCATCGGTTTGTGTGTTTTTTCTGCATGGAGAAACTCTTTAAACCTAATTGTAGGTTTTCGGTATTAGTAGTATTTTAGGTAGTAAAAGGTATTTTTATACATACACATACAATTTATATTCTTTTATAAAATTCAACTATGGTAACAGCATCAAACAAAACAAATCTGCAATACATATAGATGATAAAACTAGAAGATTTCAGTTATATCAGGGTTACACAAAATGTCATGTTTTATGTTTTTTTATGTCCAATATTTTTGTCCATACATCAGTGTTTGGTTTCCAACATTCTTCTACCAACTATATACCACAGAAAACATACAGGTTGAGATGATATGAATGCGAGTAAATAACAAAAATTGTAATTTTTTTGTGAACTATCACTTTAAGCAGCACTCTTCTTTAACCATCATGTCTGGAACTCTTTCAGAAGCTGTTTATTCGAGGGGGCGAATTTAGTTCATCAGTTGAGTTTTGTTCTAATCAACCTGATATTTGCTCTGCCATGACTAAGCCCATATTCCTGACTCACATTTTTATTGGAATGCAGTAATTAGTTTTGGCGACAATTGCACGCTGATGTACGATGTAGGGCACGAGCTCTGACTCATTTAAACACCTTTAGTGAACCAGAGAGGAACAGATTAAAAAAAAAAAAAGAAAAAGGTTAACAGTTTATTCAGAATGACAATAAAACCCAGCAACGGTGTGAAAAAGTTCATGGTTAGATTGGTGGGGGAGCTTAAGGATTATGCGAATATGCCGCTCATTTCAAATTCCATATAATTATCCAAGGTTAGCAGCTGCCGGTTAAATGAATAAATAGCTCTACACCCCTCTCCGCTCTTCAATCCTCAGCCGACTGCCATATCAGACCTCATCTGAATATCCTGGAACTGTTACCAAGCAACACACTACCCCCCTTTTTGGCAAAGCGAAGGGCAGTGATGCCATTCAGCTGTTGAGGAGCTCAGTTAGTGTTGCGGATGCCAACATCATGCTCCCCAGCTATGGCTGCCGCTGGGACAGCCTGAAACGGAGCAGTCTGGTGACTTTACGATGCTCTGAAGAGATCTCATATACAGAGACACACAAAGAAGTAGGCTACCTCGACATCTTCACTGGGGCGGAGACGAGCGGTGGTCTATATATGTGTGTAAAAGATTACTGAAAAATGTCTCTGCATGTGGCACAGCAACTTGGTGAACTCTAGAACACAGTCAGTTAAACTTGGACTGTGGCGTGTTTGGCTGCTTCCTCTTCTCATCCTGGAGAGAAAAAGAGAAAATTACTGATCACTTAACTGACCTGTCAGTATTACAGCATATTATTGCTTGCCAGCCAACATGAGAATACAAGCTGTCTTGCTGTCTCCGTGGCAGCTGCCTCCTAAGATGACATTCGAACCTCATAAAATCTCATGAGCAGGACTTTTCTCGCATTTTGTGAGATCTGTGGAATTATGTGGATTAAACACGGTACTGTCGGTTAAATGGAACTGAGAATAATTGCATTCTGAATATCTGAAAGCATCATCATAATTAGTCAGATATTTGATAAATAAACAACAAAAATAAGTCTGGTGTTTCAAATCAATAGAAATCTGTAAAGCATTCAATGAAGGCAGACTTCACTCTTCACAGGTGAAACACTAATAGCGGTCTTGATGTCCAGTGCATAGCAGAACTGGACTCAAAATGGTTTTAAATGAGTTTGAGGTTACCATGATATTAGGCTATCATCCTAAATGACTTTAATTAAAGTTATACATTTTATCAGTTCATTCAATTCCCTGAGAATCAAACCCATGACCTTGGTGTTGTTAGCCTCACACTATTTTGAGCTAAAAGTTATAACTGATTTTCTTTTTCAGATACATATATATTATATAAACATTCATTAATCCTGCATTAACATTTTTAACATTTTAATCTTGCCTTTTATCGTTTCAAGCATTTCCTAGGAACTGAACCCATGACAAATTGAATTTTTTTCATAAATATTTTAATACATTTATTTTATGTTTATTTTTATTTATTTATTTTTTCCATTCCAATCCATTCTGATATTGCCTTCATCACGATCATGCAATGTTGCTTCATTAATTATAGTGAGACTACTTTTTAACAGTATTTTTGACAGAAGCTTGGTAGTCGGTGGCTAGGTAGGCAGCTCACTAAATTAAAGAAATGCTTCACCCACATAAACAAACAAATTTGCACATTATTTATTCACTTCACATTATTTCAAACATGCATAATTTGTTTTTCTTGTCAACAGGGCTCAAACAACATTGGACACCACTGGTTTTCATTGTATGGCCAAACAAGAAAACAAAAGAAAAATGAACACTCAGATACTTCCCAAAATATCAAATTTTGTGTTTCACAGAATAATATTTAAATTATAAATATAAATAACATGAGAATAAGGACATTTTTACTTTTTGATTCACTTACAGAAAACAGAAATCAGAAATGTAAATTTTTTGTTAAAAGCTATTTTAACAAACTCACAATTGCTTTTCATTTTTTAATAAAACACTACAAAGGGTCTCATCTTACAAAATATGAGCTTGCCACTGCCGCTCGACTTAAGACTTTAAAAACACACAGAGACACACCGGAGCAGAGATAAGGAATTTCCACCGTGGGCGAGTGTGAGGAGGCACATGCCACGGACATCCCGGGTTTTCCGCTGCCGTTGGAAGCTCCACACATTGTCTGACACTCCAGACAGCACTGGCTTCAATTAAAAAAGAGAAGAGAGGAATGAGAAAAAGACAACTGTAGACATGCTGGAAGTGGCTGTCTGTCTGGAACAAAATGATGAAAGTGAGAGAGGGAGTGAGAGAAAGACATTGTGTTATCTGTCAGCTTCAACTAGACAATGTCACACTGTACATTCAAGTGCCAGCTCTGAGAACAGAGGCTTACTGGTATAACACGCATACACACACACACACACACACACAGCAGATTCAGAGATGCTCTGGCTCTAACAAGCACATAGTATATCTGA
Organism: Puntigrus tetrazona; assembly: GCF_018831695.1. Lineage (NCBI taxonomy): Eukaryota > Metazoa > Chordata > Actinopteri > Cypriniformes > Cyprinidae > Puntigrus > Puntigrus tetrazona. Next base: position 17,322,996 of record NC_056699.1, read on the forward strand.
CGCAGTGCCATAGAGAATAGGGCCTGCCACAGGCACTGTAGCCTGCAGAGATTGGGAGAGCCAGATGACTCAATCTGCTCCAACAGGAGAGTGCACAAAGAAGTAGTATTACTTCACCTTGTGACTTCACAGCCAGCAGACATGAGACTGCACAGACCACAAATAACCCTTAGGAAATAAGCTTGCTTTAAAGTCTCAGTTTCTTCTAGACGGCAATGAGGTTAAATGGAGGAAACTTTAGAGGTAAGTTAAATGAAGAGACAACTAAATTAAGTCTTCTCAGATTTTCCTCCTGAGAAAAAGAACCTATTAATTTAACATGTCTCAGATGTTTCAGAAGGGATTTCAATGGGAAACAGCCAAAAATGATTTTATCACCCTCTTATATTACAGTAAAAATAGCTGTAAAACAGGTTTATTTTTGTTTTTACATTTTTATATCACATCATAGGACACATTCATATGTCAGCTACCCATACATGCATATTTTATATATATATATATATATATATATATATATATATATATATATATATATATATATATATATATATATTTATTTATTTTGTGTGTGTGTGTGTGTGTGTAGTCTACACATTTTTTTACATAATATATGTATGTGTACTGTGCATAATTATTATGTATATCAGTGTTGGGCACTGAAAAAAATAAAATAAAATTCAGATGGCACACTTGAATGCCCTCAATAATAAATGTTGAAATGTTGAAATGAAATAGACACTAAATATAATAAATTATTATTATAAAATGTTGTACATTCTTCTACACTATTTATCTACTGACATGTAGCAGCAGTCAGGTAAGAATTTAATATAATTTAGCATTATATGATTAGACATTCAGCAATCAGAATTATCAAGTATTAATGCACTTTTGTCATGTTGACTTAATTAGGACTGGTGGTGGTGCTTGTTTCTAAAGTGTTTCTTAAAAAAATAATAATAATATTAATCATATAGTCAGCATTGGCTCAAAATGATTTGCTGAAATCAAGATAGACAGATAGTAAGTATACATAGACAGGACTGGATGATTTGATGTGGAACAAACAGGAACTTATATAGGACAAAGGAAATGACTTCATTAACACACCACACCTGAACACAATGAGACAATTAACTGAAGACAGAAAGTAGGGCACACACAGAGCACATGGGGCATGAAAAAACAACAATCAGTCCTAGAATGACATATATATACACACCCCCTTAAAATGTCATTCGGTAACAATCTTGTCAGGCATTATTACACATTAAAAGATGAATTACTTTCACCCCAAATAATAATTAGTTGTATTTATATAATATAGTTGTATTTGCCACTATCCTAGGTTTTACACATTTGTCAGTAAGATTTTTGTACTCATTTAAAACACATTCAAATGTGCTTTCTTATTATTTCATATATATAAATATATACAAGTAAGCATGATGTTGGATTTTTACAAAACTATTGTGTTGCTGAATGATGACGTAACATTATTTCAACCAATTTTGAAATTTTATTTTCCAAAAGCGTCAAAGTAGAAATCTTAAAAGTAGACGACACTTTACTTACATTTAAGTTCTAATTATCACAGGAAAGCAGTCCAGAAGGCTTTCTTACATGCAATTAAATGAAAATCTATGGCTGGGTACCTCTATCACACATGCTGTGTGACAGTTAGACACATAGTTATCATGATCCAAAAGCCTGGCATGTTAGTGTTGATAAATACAAATACAAGCAGTGGTGGTAAATTAGCTCTGGCATAGCGGCCAAAAGTTCTTTTTGAGCAGATGGAGGCAGCCGACCTCCAACGCAGTGCTCTGAGGCCATGATAGGGCTTATCTACAGGTGTATATACACAGGTATGTCCACCAGGCTTTAACACACACTCGAACGCAAATAAACTCATGCTATCATCTCCAGAGACTTTCTTTCACTCGAGCATTGGCTTTCAGACAGCAGAGTGTTATGAGTATCCTCTGTATCCAGAAAGAGCTCATATTTAATTTAGGAGGGTTCATATGGCTAGGTCTGGCGGAGACTAGCATTCAGACGGCTGGAAGTGAGAACCATCTGGCCAGCAGAGAGCCCTCATCTGCTGCCCAAATCTGACTCTGTTTACTGGGTAGAGAGGAGTGACAGAACTGCCAACTGGCCGAGCACAGAGGATAGAATGACTTTGTTAGCGAAAAAGCTAATAGTTAGCTTTTTACCGCCAAGCTAGCAGGTGTAGAAGTGCTGAAAAGCTTAATAAAAATAACTAATTTTGCAGGATAGGTAGAGTTGAATTCATTAAAATGTTGGACACTAATACAGGCCACAAAATCACAACATGTCATTTTTGGTGGGTGCAGCACGGAAAACATTGTTGTCTGTCTTTAGTCAGTGTGAGAAGCTGTCAAAGCTAAAGCTAACAGCTGTGACAATATGGCCGTTTCATGCTAGCTGTGCACGTCTCGTGGGAGAAAGAGCTAAACTAGCCTGTCGAGTATGTCAGCGACATCAATCACAAAGTGCCAGTGAGCACTTTAAAACAGATGTCACAGACAAGACAGAACTATTGGCTAATGCCGACAATTCTGAAATTCTGACAGTCTCTGACAGCAAGCAATTTTAAAGGGATTAGCATCTAAAAAAGAACACAGAAAATTCAATATCAATGTTATTTTCCAGCTTACAGAAAAGAGCAAATATGAATCTTGATTATTAGACTTGTCTATTTGTGTCCAAACAGATCTATTTTTCCTTCAGTTCCCCAGGCTGTTGATTGAGTGAAAAAGCGAAAGATTACAGCAGAAAGGATTGTGGGTTTTAATTAGATTTGTACCTGTCGTGTCTTTACTCAAAGACACCGGCAAGTCACTGAAAATAGGAGATTCATGGTAAATTGCACTCTTAACTATGACTATCAAATTAATTGGTGTCGTTTAAGGAGCTTATGAAGATCAATTTAGTACCCATTGTCCTCAAAAGTTATCAAGAGAATAATTTAGGTTATTGCTTGCATATGCGAGGTCATTGCTGGTCTGTGGGTAAATTGCATAAATCAAGCAATTATATATATATATATATATATATATATATATATATATATAGCCTCATGAATAACAATTAGATGACAAATTATTTCCCCAATAAAAAAAGAGGATGCAACTCTCCTGAAATGAAGTGTCTTAAATGACAATTAATTGAAAGTGTTTCATTAATACAAAACATACTTCTGGGTTTTACCCGAAGCTGAGAGGAATAATTTGAATTCATTGAATGTAGGGAGTAAAATAAGCCATACTGCTGTATGTTGACTGTGGGATATTAGCAGAGAGTGTATTTGCCTAAAACCCCAGTTTCTTAGATCAGACCCAAATGCACACAGGGAAACCAAATGTTAGAGACTGAAATGCTAGTGTACGAAGACTCTATAACGTCAAAATTGGGTTCCTGCTGAATGTAAATGTAAAGTGATATCTACTTTTTAATACACTTACGTGCTTTGGAAGAGTTGAATTGTGAACACTGATTAATTTTATATTGAACGGCTGCCTTTTGAGATTCGATTCTCATACATTTCTGATTCAATTTATTTAATGACTCGCTTTCCATGCAAAAATTACAAAAATGAAAAAAATGTATATAAAATTATTATGCTTTTACTTATTTCAATATGGTATTTTATATTCACCAAGGTTGCATTTATTTGGTCAAAATGCAGCAATTGTGTTACATGATCCTTATGTTTTGGTCACACTTTATTTTAAGGTCCAATTATTGCTATATTGGCAAACCAATAACTACTGATTTGCCTCAAACTCCTAATTGGCTGCTTATTAATAGTAGTAATTGGCTGCTTATTAATAGCATATATTGTTTATGAATATAGCATATACACAATATCTAGAAAATCTTGCAGAATATGTGCTTTGTAAGTACTAATAAATAGCTTATGTGTTAACACAGTTTTGTATGATGAATGACTTATAATTGCACTTAGCCACAAGAGAGTATAATTGCACTTAGACCCAGAAGAAGTCTCTGATAAACATATGTATATCAGTATGCATTCATACATTTAGTATCCTTTACTAACTGATCACAGAAAAAAAAGCTCCCAAAAATAAAACTGACCAGTTTCATTTTACTCATCAAACACTTCTCATTGAACCTAAATTGCTCCTGCTGTTTCTCCATATAAAGTACATTAAACTAATTGGGCGATTTGTCCAACCATCACTGAAAATGAATTGCATAATTTGTTTCAACTGGATTAATTCTTCTCAAAAATGGTCAAATGCAGTACGAACCTCATCCAAAACTCAATAAATTTGGGTTGATAATTTGGTGTGTGATGATGTGTGTAGCAGGCAGTTGGATATTGGGGACAATTAGAGGAGGAGAAGGTCTTTGTGTGGGTGAGTTGTCATGAACGGCCCATCGTGCCCTTCCAAAGAAATGAATAATGGATCATCGCGTCAGGCACCATCAAATAATAACAAACACACAAAACAGGTTGGCTAGGGAAAACTAGCTGAGCTCCAAAATGCCAAGACTGAATAATTCAAACTGCATTCCTCACTGCACACCACGATTGCCTCATTCCGACCAGGGCGATGAGAGACGGGAGAAAAACAGAGGAGGGGCGGAGCTCTGAATGAAAAGAGTGCTGGGAGGAAAGAATGGAAGGCGGAAAGGGCCAAAGAACAAATTCTGGACTGTACAAAGAGAAAGAGCAAGGGAGATGAGCACAATCTGTTGACGACCAACATGAAGAGCATGTAGGCCAATTTTCCAGTGCTCTGTATTCACGCCGCATTGTGTCCTAAATAGTACTGACTTGTTAGGCGGGTCAGGCTCCGGGGCTGGGAGGGGCTGGCTGCCACAGGGCCCAGAACGGGTGGACATGGCTGGGGAAGAGCGGTGGGGAAGGAGGGTCGAGCTCTTTACTGCTCTAGAGCCGCATGCCCATTGATCTGACACCAATTAGCATAGCATCCATCTGCCGCTGACTACAAATAGGGTCCAGAGCCAAAAGGCAAACCATCAAATTCATGCCACAAATGTAATACTGTATAGTCATTCTTCACACCCTATTTTGGTCTTTCTCTCTCACTGCAGATTTTTTTCCAGCCCTTTGCAACTGCTTAGTGAGATTTTACAGCGTGACCCCTTAGGTAAATCTCAAACTCTACAACGTACATATTAGACTTTGATTGACAATGTTGATTGGGTGTTTTTGGTCAACAAAACTGAAATGCTAACACAAGTTTTTTTGTCAAATTGTCAATGTATTGGAAAAAAAATGTCTGAGGAAAGAGGTCACAGACATTCAGTCAATTGCTGTGCTCACTTGTTTTTTTTAGACGGCCATCGTAGCAACAGTCACGCTGCAAGACTGTGCCTGAAAACGTTTAACACCACCAGGCAATTAATCCTCTGTCAGTGAACTTGTGATCCAAGGCTGCCGTGTTTGCCCATCGCTGAGAGAAATCTTCTGCAATTCCTGAAATCTGTCTAAGAGGGCAAAATTGTGACCTAAAAATCACACAGTGTGCTATGCACATGATAAACAGACACACACACAGGCCTAAAGATTCCCTTGACATGACAAATGATGGCTTAAAGTAGTTTTCTTGCACGGAGAGCTGAATTTGTTTTATAGGAAAATAGTGCCTAGTATTGTGACTAGTTTGTAGGGCAGTGCTGCCTCCCTATATGCTTATATTTCGAGTGTGATTCATTGGCCAAAATTATATTGATAAAGACAGTTGTAGAGAAAATGTGAACTACTGTAATTTTTTTAGACGTTCTGCAAAATTTATTATGATTTTTCACCAAAAGTAACACAAATCAACAGGCACAATATTGCTAAGTTCTGCCTCTGAACACTTGCCATTGTGAAAGTGAAAAATGAATTCCCAAGTTTATCAGGATATCCTACAGGATAACCTCAAGGTGGCTGACTGCAAGCAGAAACTCAGAAGAAGCTGAGCGATGCAGCAGGATAATAACCCTAAACACTGAAGTAAATCTAATACAGAGTGGCTTTAAAGAATCAAATGGATCGCATTAAATTTGAAAAATGTTAAAAAATCTTTATAGGCCTATTAACTGACTTTCTAATAATTACATGAATTATGTAATCATGCAATGTCATGTAATGACAACCATCTCCCAGCGGTCTACAGAACACACAGTTTTGCATTATGTAAATGACCATGGTTGGAGTTGAACAGGAAGTTAGGTCTCCTGGAACAGGATTGTGCCCCTTGATTTACAACAAAACATAATCGCCCAAATCATTTTGTTTTCTTGCATTATATAATGAAATTTGATGAGCTCAGTGGCGATTCATTTTCAGCTGATTATTTTTGTGAATTTGAATTTGAAAAAAGAATAGTGGGTGATTGAAGGATGCAGAAGATATACCTGATGCATCCTTCAAAAACAATTTACTGCTTACTAAGGGTCTCAAATTGAGACTTCCTTCGATGGAGCTTGATGATATGGCAGCCTAGATATGCATCCTTCCATTTGAGAAGCACCCAAAGTTGACTGTGCACTTAGTAATTACTTTTATTTTGTGACTGTGTAATGCCAGTCCTCTTAGACTTCTACTAACACCTAGTGGCACGGATACAGCAGCATTCAAAACAATAATTTTCATTTACTGAAGACAATGCTCTACATACAGTCAGAATGTATGAATCATGAATGTATCAATCATGAATTTATTCCACAAAAAATGTGTCCAATAACAGAGAGTGTTACAAAGAAAATTACAGTAGTATCCAAGTTGCCATGTGATATCAAAATTCAATTTAAATTAAACCAAAGAAGACTTTTCCTTAAGAAAAAAAAACATATAATTTTAAGGTGAGTTATTATGAAATTTGAAATATGAATGTTTGAGATTGAAAAGCAAGAACTTTGAAACGAAACAGCACTCTTACATTTGATACAATAGTTTGATACTCTCTCTCTCTCTTCTATACAGGAATCAACGCTTAATATATATTTACTTTCCACAGAACGAGAATTCACATGCTGACTGATGCAACTATGAGCAGATGAAAGAAGAATAAACAGTGCAGATCAGCTCTGAACTCTGAAATCCTGTTTGATAGGAAAAGTCAAGAGAAAACAAAAGTGGAAGACATAAAGGAGATGTGAGCGCTCTCAGCAGGTAGACTGCAGAACACTGTTTATGAAGGACATAGAAAGTAACAGAGAGAGAGAGCGAGAGAGAGAGAACGAGAGAGGGGTAAGCAGTGTGAAATTACTCTGGCAGTGTGACAGTAGCAGTGGGGGAAAAGCAGCGTTAGCCAAACGCAAACACCCCTCAACTACTTCCCCATGGGCCCTCAGTTAATTATTCACACACACACACACACACACACACACACACACACACACACACACACACACACACACACACACACAGAATAATTACACTACCTCTCGATGTCTCTACATGTCCTAGTCTGCATCTTATACCTTATTTCTTTAATTCGTTCCTCCATGTCTACTGTAACTTATAATTCTTCCTTAACCTCTCTGTTTTGTCCCATTCATTTTTTCTACATATCGCACACACTCAAACCCACACACACACTGGAGGTTTGGCACTGGTGGGATGCAGGGAGGCGTGAAATCAGCAGTGTGTATGCATTTCTGAACCCAGCAGAGTGCCGTTGTGTCCCTACTGTTTTAAAGGTCATGCACTCTGGGACACGCACTCACAAGTGTGCACGTGAATACAACTTAACCCTCTTGTTCGGTTGAGATTGACTTCAAGGATTTACGTGTACAAAAGATAAGTCATTTAACCTGTTATTGTATATTCAAAAGATCCTTTGACCCAATCAAAAGTCATTGGTCACCATTCCGTCCGTCTATCCAGGGCCATGCCTAGCCTTCTGGAGGTCCTAAACAAAGCCAATGGCAATATAACAAATACATTAGGAAAAAAAAATACATACAAAATTTAAAATAAACAAAATACAAAAATTGTTACTTATGTAAGGAATAATTGACGACAGGCAGTTGAATTATTAGAAAAATAATGCATTATTTTTCTAATAATTCAATGGCCCAGAGTCAATTATTCAGCTTATATTATCGCTGCCACACCTCAGGAAATCAATAAGATGATATACTTATATTTGAAGTTATTTGTCCGGTTTTTGTAGTTAACACTCTATTGTGAGTAGGATTATTTCTTCCGCATCTCATTCAACTCATCCGTTGTTAATTCCAAGACATAATTTTTGACCTAGTAACAGAGGCATAAACTGTTGATAGCAGAGTATTGCAGTTAATAACTAAGTCAGGAGTGTGAGTTTGTGTGTGTGTAAGACAGAGAGAGAGAGAGAGCATGTGAATAACCTCAGAGTCTGTGCATCTCTCAAAAGTTCGTTTTCTTCACTAACAGTGCTGTTGTTACCTCGCTTGTGAGAAGTCAAGTTGTTTTTAAGCTGATGTTACATCAGCGCTTATGTTAATGCATGTGTGTCTTAGATATAGAGAGAGCGGGAAAGATAGAGTATGTGCTTTTCTGTGCATTAAACATCATTTTGTGGACATGAAAATGAGCTGTTGTTTTTATCGTATTGATTGCTATATGTATTTGTTTGGCCAGTGTCGTTGTGGCTTTTGGTTATTTTGCTGCTGCAAGCATAGACATGTATAGTCATGGTTGTAAGACCTTTGAAATTAATCTATCTATCTATCTATCTATCTATCTATCTATCTATCTATCTATCTATCTATCGATCTTAGACTGATACATTTCCAAAGCTAGCGATCAACCAAGAGTCAATAAAACAGTATAGCACAGTATGTAAATATCCTAACAGACACCTCAACGTCTTAATTAATCGAATACATTTTTCACTGTCTTTTTTTTTTTTTTTTCAACTGCCATCTGTGTATATGAACTTGAGAATGAAGAGAGCGTGTTTGTGTAAGTATACATGTATCGTTATGGCGGACAAGAATTGAATCGAAAAGCAAACATGCAGTCCCAGAAATCCACAGGAGGCCTCTCCTCCCCCTCACTGAGTTGTGGATATCAGCACGGGAACTTTTAATTTAGCAGATAACAAAATTAGCTGCGGGAGCCAAATTTAGAATTACACAGAACCATCATCAGATGGATGGCTTCATGACAGATGGATGGATGGATAGAAGGATAGATGGATTGTTTTATCACCCCATTCACTGAAGGAATTATGCAAATCAGATAAGGTTGCATACACGCCTCAAAAATAAGTGCTGAATGCAAATTAAAAGGTGAAATTCCCGTCTAACAGCAGGGTTTAGGTTGCAGTAGATGCAGCAAACAGCTCAATAACAACAAAATAATAATGGAAACCATAAATAAAAAATTTTAATAAATGAAAATAATTACAATAGTACAATTTAGTATTATTATTTTTCATTTATTTATTTTTATTTACTTACTTTTTCAATTAATAAAGCACCTTAAAGTATTAAGTAAATTTGCCTCATAATATGTAGTCATATCTATGCATGGGAGTTTCTAAAGCATATCAAATTTGCACATCCTATCTATGACACTATGCTTTTTAAAATTAATGTTTACCGAAAAACAATCTTTATATATAGTTGGGCACGTAAGGTCCTAACATAAAAGTTATGGCCTCTCAGGTCACACAGGCCTCAAGGTTGCTGTTATATCTAAGCAAACGGTGTTTTTCAACTGTACATCTTTGACCTTATTTGAAATGCCTATATACTCCAACCAGCTCATTCATAATTCAAACCAACAGTTATTCCTTTTGGCCGTTCTGTATTCATGGTCCTAATAAAATATGTGTTGCATATTAAAAGCGCATTCAGGCTGGAAGCAGTGTCAGTCCTTGATATTTAAAGGTCGTAAAAACAGTCCTGGTAAAGGTGTATTAACGGTGAGTGAAGAATGACGGGTGGAAGAGGGCACGTGAGACTTCAGCTCTTAAGAGTTTGATAAACCATTTTAAGAGCAATCGATGTCTGCACAGCACTACTTGCATCTCCCTCAGCAGCGCTGTGGAAGCTTAATATTTCAGACGTACCAGAACAATGTTACTGGACATCAATTTAAGGCTGGTCTCTGGGTCTCTTGAGTGGAAAACCACTGCTGTCAAGAGATGCCTTTTAATTTTTTTTTTTTAGATCCACACTGAATATAAAATCCAATCGCTGGTGAATATTTAAACACTAAACCCTGTCACGGCTGTGAGCATCATTTAAATAATAGTTTATGAGATCCGAGTAACCCTTTATGTGTTTGTGGAAGACTGTAACCGTGAAAGAGTGAAAGGTAAAAGGTGCTTTTAGAGATTAAACAAGGGGATTTTCTTTAACATACTGAATGATTTCAACACAAAAGATCGATCTGTGGGTGTTCTTGAACACATTAGAGTTCATTTGCAGAAATGTATAGTCAGGTATACATTTGTTGATTGGACTACGGTCAAATGAAATAAACTCCTGTCAAAGTCAATCAAGTTTCATTTTCTTCAGGGAACTGACTGATGAATTTAATTCATCTCTCTGTATATCAAGAGAATAAGAATCTCAGCACTGTGACTGAAAGCAGGTCTGATAATGCACCTACACACACACACACACACACACACAGAGAGAGAGAGAGAGAGAGAGAGAGAGAGAGAATGAATAAAGTCATTGTGCTTCTCTAGAGTTTTTAGATTCTTATGCAAGGCATGTAAAGTCAAAAGAAACGTCATGCAGAGCGGGTTGTGTGTGTGTGTGTGTGTGTGTGTGTGTGCATTCACTATTGACAATACTGCACACCCACAGAAAAAGGGGATTACAATAAAAACACACAATATAAACTGACCTTTACTAACAAGAAGCATAATGTTGTAAATGTAAATCATTATACTAGTATAGTTGTATAATGTATTGTTGTATTGCTTGTTATATATAGTCTATTTCTTAATTTATCTGTACTTTTTATATATTTATATTTTATATTTTACTTTAATGTACACCTAGGGTCCGAAAGAAACGCAATTTCAATTCTCGGTATGTATGTCCTGTACGTGTGGTAGAATTGACAATAAAGCAGACTTGACTTGACTCAACTTGACTTGATGGTATTGAACATTATGTCCCATGGTATTTATTTGGAACTGCAAGATTCAGTACTTCAGTACATTTTATACATTTATTTTCCGTTAATATATCAAAACTTAATTTCTGGTTTGTAAAATGCATTGCTAAGGACTTCAACTGGACAACTTTAAAGGCAATTTTCTCAATATTTTTACACCCCTCAGATTGCAATTTTTTTATAAAAATTGTTTTTTCATTATTGGATGATTTTTCATTATTGGATGATAAGTTCAAAAGAACAATGTTGATCTGAATATACATTTTTGAAACAGTTTAAAAGCCTGTTACATTAATTTCCACGTTGTTGCATGTTACATTTCTTACAAAAATTAACTCTACCATGATTCAATTCTTGTTTTTGTAGCGTAGTACTAACATGATGTTACCATATACAACATGCTAAATTGAATTCCAGTATTATGAATTCCTGATACATCACAGTACCATGGTACCAACACAGTACATTTTTATAAGAGTTTAAATACCAATTGAAATATTGAGCTGGAACGATGGAAGGCACCTGAGCAGGAGTGTGAATGATCAGTGTACTAGATGCTTGCTCCAGAAGGAGGGTGAGAAGGGGCAGGTCGTTCACAAAACACTGCCTACAGTTTAGCAGTGACCCAGCAACCACCTCTTCTTCATTATACAGAGAGAGTGTGTCTCCTCTGACCTCTAAAACAGCAAAACACAGGCACCCATGAACATGCACAGCACCGCTGCATTCAAAACAGCACCACACCTCTCCTGAGCAGGAAAAAGAAAAATAACCCAGAAATATTGTTCGTCAGCAAGATTAGAAAAGCAATATCGCTCGCTAGAGAGGAAAGACGCATGTGAAAGGAAGCGTACAGAGGGTGGGCGGCTTTACAAAAGCCAATGCCAATGCAAAAACCCCCACAACACAGGAGTTGCTGAGCATTATGGGGGCTTTTCAGATGTGTTAAGCAAAACTGATACTCTTTAATTTCAGGGGAAGGAGGAAGGAAATAAAGGAGAATTGAAGGAGACGTTAAACTCTTCATTAATAATAAAGCAACACCTGGATCCCGGAAAAGAGAAAGAGAGCGCTAGTGAGCTAAACAAATGGAAATTCATATTGTATGAGGCGTGTGTGTGTGTGTGTTTAGCGTGACCTTTCTATTTTATTGGAAGTAATTTTTATTTGTGCCTGTCTGTTTGTGTGAGTGTATTTGTGTGTGTTTGTCTATACGAGTTTAACGGTCTTAAAAAATGCCGTCAGGAACCCTCAAATAAGAAACAAATAATGAAATAAAAGGTAAAAATCAATCACCATACGAGTGTTCAGTGTCTTAACTCCCTCATTATCACCATGAAGGTTATTTTATGGTTATTTCATGCTGAATCCACCATCGACCGACAGGCGCCATCTGGTTATGCCTGTTCTGTTGGACACTTCCTATTTAATAAACAGGATGTATGATTATGACGAGGTGCATGATCGTCAGGCTGTGTTAGAGCTGTCTGCACAGGTTGCCAAACACATTTGCTGGCTGAGAAAACTAACATCGTCAAGTAGTCTCACACTCTGAGGTAAAATCACACACACCTTAAACGTGAACACACACAGCACAGCAGTCACACATATAGAAAACGAAATTGTAGAAATTACATTTTATTCTTGAGCAAATTAACACCTTTTTCATGAACATCAAATTCTCACCTGACTTCCGACAATACTTTGCATTTCTAGTCTTTTTATTAATGCGTAGTCAAACCAAAAATGATGACACCAGATGTAACTTCTTATATTTTAGTAACACTTTATTTTAGGGTCTCCTAACTAGATACGTATTAGCATGCATATTACTAGAATATTAGCCATTTATCAGTGCTAATTAAGCACAAATTAATGCTATATTCTGCATGACCTCATCCTACATCCCTAATCCTAACCAATACCTAAACTTAACAACTACCTTATTAACTTTAATAAGCAGCAATTTAAGAATATATTGAGGAAAAAACATAGTTATTAGTTAACAGTTAACAAGTGTTATTCTAAAGGGTTACCAATATGTTTTATTAGCTGTATGACATTATTGTTTGTCTAGGTGAGTCGGGATAGCAAAAAAAAAAAAAGTAAACTGTGACATAAAACCAAAAATATTCATACAGCACTACTATGAAAGCTGACAGTTTTTTTTTTTTTTTTTTTTTTTTTACAAAATTAAGCATGGCTTGGTAATTGGTGTACCTAGATTGATATTATCAAATTTTGTGCTTAAATTTAACAGCTGAAAGCTATTCAACCTAATTCATTACATACCTTTCTATCAAAGTTATCCGCCATTATCATGATGAATTTTTTCTGACAGTTTAACTCTAAGTTTTGTCATATTTTATTGCAATTTTTAGTGATTAAACTGATGAGACAAAGCGAAGTTGTCTGAATAAATTTGGGCTTTACTGTATTTTCAAAAGCTAAACCTATGAAAATACATCTTTCATAGATACATCACTTTACAGCGTTCCAATGACCTGCAGTGACAGTTGCCATATTTTAATGAGTTGGTAGATGACATAAAACATCCTGAGGTTAGCTGCACTGAAAACAAATGGGTGCTCATATCCTACAGCTCCTGATCTGGATGAAGTTCAGGGAATTTGTGCACAAAATGATAAGAACACACATGCACCTTCTTTGGGGAGTATTTTACCTTAAGTGCTGCAAGCAATGCTTGCATTTTCTCTTGCCAGTCTTTGGCAAAGAATGCAAGACATACAGCGCTGGACCCGGACAGATTTGCTGGTTCTCAAAACAAGTACTTTACAGACATTCCTTAAGTTTATTGCTGTTACTGCGGCAGCTAGCTTAATCCTGCATGCATTCAGTTACGGAAAACATTTCAGTAACTAATTCAGTCAATTATTTTACCCTGTTTAAGATTAACTTGGGTACGTGAACAATAATGCAACTGGAACATTGAAGGCCCAGAAAGATTGTGAAGACAGCATTCAAATATGCCATGTGATGTCAGTGCTTCAATCCTAGTTTTGAAGCTTTGAGATTATTTTTTGTGTGCAAAGAAAACATAAATAACCATTTTAGGTAAAAATTTGTTTTAATATTTCTATACATAATATATATAATTAAATGGCGATAATACTAAAAGAAATTACAGTTTTACTCTTGTTTTATTCAAATAAATCTGATTAAATACATTGAAAACGTCCAAAATGATAATAAAAAAACTGGTTCAAGGTCATTAACACTTTTCAATAAATGCCTAAATCTAAGAAATGGTTTGAGTTTATTACTGTATAGGAGAAAAGTGTGATAAAAAAAAAAAAACATAAAAAGTTTTATGTATTTTGGTTATTAGAGCTTACCCTGCAGCTTCTGTCAGTGTGTGTGACAAGCATGACGACTGTATTTGCAGACCATCCTGCATTTTAAATGTCAGAAAATGTACACAAAAGCTGCATAATAAATACATAGTTTTTCTGCAATAAGCAACAGAAAAACTTGCATTCTGAAGAGAGAGAACGAAAATAGAGGAAAATTAGATTTGTTCCAAACGCGTACATACCATACAAAATATATACCTATTTTTTTATTCATTCCATCTGTCGTCTTGGATGGTATGTCTGGTACTCTGAACTTGACACAATGCATGTGGGATGGCTGTATGTGCACACTTAATGTAGATTGTATTCCAATTAAGATGTTTATGGTTTGGAACAGCCCCTCTATTGTTTTAATAGGTGGATGGGTCACTAGTTTTTGGAAAAAGAGCTATACTGTCTGTCTATTTTATTTTATTTTATTTTTATTTTTAAGTAACCCAGCCCCGCCCCACACACACATCTTCAGAGTTACTTCACTGAGTTACATTTCTAGAGATGTTGCAGAGCAGCTAAATTCTGTCTTACTGGATGACAATAAGCGCAGATATGCTTATGAATACACATAAGGAGAGATAAATAAAACTCCTGCAATTACTGTCAAATAAAATCCTGAGCATTTCACTGCGAGCAAGTTATAGAGCTGTGTAGGCAGCAGAATATGCAGAAATTTAGGAGTCTTATACCATGTCCTAACCAAGTACACGACAAGATGTCTTCCATGTAAAGTGATGCAACGTTTTCAGCAGGGCTGAACTTAACCCTGGGTTATCATCGTTCCAAACAATATTACCCATGATGCTTTACAAATAGTTCCGCCAATCAAACATGCCCGAAGCACTCTTTAGCTCCACATGCTCACGTGAAGATCAATAAAATGACATAGTCAGCCTTCCTATACGTTCTCAAATTACTTAAATATTAGTATGTTGTAATACTAAATAATGTATACTTTGCAATAGACATTTAAATATGTAAACTAAATTTAAACTGAATAGTTGTATACAGTATTTAGTTTTTCATTTTGATTAACAATGCTAGCATGCTAGAATCTTACAGTTAGGACAACAGACAACATCAGACAGACAGTATTTACAGGCTTTGGACTGTCACAGAAACGCCTCATGCTGTTTATACAGTAGCTAGTCTCAGCATAAAGTGGGGGATATGTGAAATGGCGACAAAAAGCGTCCGTTTCATTCTTAATTTTATAATCTGTAAAGTCCATTTAGGAAAAATTTGATAAAATTGGCAGCAATAGCCTATTTGATTTGAGGATGCATAATGCAAGAGCCTGTATATAAACACGGTTAACACTGCAAATAGGGTTTAGGAATTTAAAGTGTGAAACATCAGCTTCATTAATTATTAACCTTGGGTAAATTATGAACAATCTGAAATATGAAACAAGATAATCCAGGATTCAATTTATTTAGAATGACCCATACTTAATTATTTCAGCCCTAGTGTG
Organism: Puntigrus tetrazona; assembly: GCF_018831695.1. Taxonomy (NCBI): domain Eukaryota; kingdom Metazoa; phylum Chordata; class Actinopteri; order Cypriniformes; family Cyprinidae; genus Puntigrus; species Puntigrus tetrazona. Next base: position 17,338,981 of record NC_056699.1, read on the forward strand.
TTGTAAATGGCATGAATGAAATCAAAGCTTCCATATGTAGTATTCTGTAATTTTCATAATTACAAAAAAAGGATTTTTGTGATAATCACATTGAAAATGGTGTTTTCTTACGTAATATGTGCACTGTGTATATTTATTATGTACTGTATATAAAGTATAAATACACACACATGCATGTATATATTTTAGAAAAATTTGTTATTTTTATATATTACATTTATTTAGTGTAAAGAGTGTAAATATAGGCATCTAAATAAATGTAAAATATATACTGCATGTGTGTATATTTATATATACATAATAAATACATATAGTACACATATTATGCATATTATTTTTTTTTGGTAACAATATTAGTCACTAAGGTCATCCAAATTTACAAAGCATATATTACGTTGCAGTTCTTAATAAAGCTTTTAGCCAAAAACATTTTGAAAATAACGCTATGCTGATTATAGTTTTAAGAAAAGCCAGCAGCATTTCCTCAGGACATAAAGCTTTTCAATTTGGATACTACAGTATTACAGCGACAGTTTTGTTGAAAGAGGTTACTTTGACTTTTGTAGTGTCAGCTGGGTTGAAAAAAATACTGTTGCATAGATATTCCCAATGAAAGGCTTTAACCGCTGCAGGCAACGCAATGGTACTAAACAAAGAAGGTTTGAAGAGATTTTCAAATTAAAGAATAACATGTGAGGTCAGACGTTACCTCTTGGGGAAATCTGAATCATTTATGTCTGGGAGGTGTTTATGAACCAAAAAAAAAGTCCTTCTTCCCTACGGCTATTAATAATTTGAATGGAAACGAACAGAACTATTTTACATGAGTCTGTATGGGCTGTAGTCAGGCAAACTTTTCATGTTTTAAGATGTTTTGGGTGAAATGATATCTAAATGGTTTAGGTGATAAGTTGTTAACACCAATTCAGTCCAACAGAATTGAGTTTTAGTGATATCGCAATCTTGCTCTATCACCGTTGTGCCTTTGAGCAAAGCACTTAACCCAGGGTCTTTCCAGAGGGACTGTACCTGCAATTATCGAGCTATAAGTCGTCTCGTAAGAAAAAAAAACGTCTGCTAAATGGTCAGTAATTCATGAGTTGCCTGAAACTAGCACATGCTGCTAGCGGAGCTGACAGGCCTTTTATTTATTTTTGTCCTTTTTGCTATATTTCATTCACAGCAAAAAGAAAGAAAATTGGAAGGGGATGGAGTGGGATCAGAAAGTCACGAGCACTGACCGCTATAGCCCATCGCTCTCGTCAAGAGTTGGGGGTTTTATGTTTCCATCCTACTCCAAAATTCAGTTTTTTTCAAACCGTAAATTTTGAAACACCACCTAGCGTTGTACTTTCATTCTTTTTGTCTTTTGCCCACCAATAGTGCATTTGAAATATTATTGCAGTTTAATGTTAACTGTCACTGGCCCACGGCCCACTTGCTATTACTTGTTTTAAACAGTAATATCTCAGTCTAAACCTAAAGGAATCCTGACAAACTACATATCGTTTGAAAGCTTAAAGACTCTAGTTTTCACATTTGGTGACTGCATCTTGAAATATTCTACAGAGTAGCTGTAATTTATTAATTTGTAAGAAGAAAACTAATCAGTGTCAGAGAGCTGATTCGTACCTTTACTTTGAAGTAATTATACATATATAAAATCATTAAAAATCTGTATTTTTATTTAATAATCATATGTTTTATGTCTTTTTTTGTGTTGTGGCACAACATTTAATAAGTTGGATGACTGCCAGAAATGTAAAAATGCTAATTTTGCCATATTTATATTCTAACTATTTCATCCTGTCTCTAAAGCTCAATTTATTATCTTTTTTTTTCTAGCCTCATTTTCTTTTCTAATGTCTCTGATTTGGATTGTGAGTCACAGTGAATGTATTCAGCCAGGGTCTTAAAGTGGTAATTTTACCACAGTCAGGTCTTATTTTGGGCCACATCACCATTAAGATGAGGGTGTTATTTACCCTGTGTAATCACCCACCCCTAAGCAAACCTAAACCTCAGAAAGCAGTGTAGACACAAAAATGTTCTGTTTAAAAACAGGTCGCTACACACACAGATGTCCAGTTTAAGATGGTTAAAAAATGGAAGTGATGTTGCTATGGCAAGAGTCTTTGATTCTGATTGGCCAGAGGGAGGACCTCAGGCTTGAACTTGGTCTTCAGGTCTTCAACTGTTCTGCCTTTGGCTATAACAGAGATTTGTAACAGAAACACACGCAGAAAAATGTCTAAAAAGAAGCAGCTATATCTAGGAATGTGAAACCTATCTTTTTAAAATAGAAGTCGGGTTGGCAAATGTCTATGAAAGCAGTTAACAGGTCAGATCTTGCCTTCAAAAACAGATGGATTGGAACAGAATGCAGGGTCTTGATTTTTTTTTTTTTTTACCTTGACACACACAAATGTAAAAATACAGCTATTTACAGTTTTGCTGTGCAAGCTAACGCAACACAATATGCTGTTAGCACACTAATTCAATTCCCCAGAATATAAAAAGTAGAAGTATAAACTAATTCAAGGGTTTCAAACTCTTTACGAGCAAGAATCCCCAAATATGACAAACTCTTATACAACTAGTATATATTTATTTACAATTTATAAAATGTCTAAATTATAATCTAAAATGAATGTAAATTAAAACGTGTAAAATGTAAGTCATATTATAAAGATGTGTTATATTCTGTATTCATGTTTTATTATAAGACATAGATTTGAGATTTGATTTTTATGTCTTGCTGTCACAAACAAGGACTAAAGTAATAAATGTAATTAATGATCAAACTAATGATTTCTAGGAAAAATGAAGATAACATAAATATAACTTTGAAAACCAATGTAGTTCATATTTTGTATATTATATATACAATATTTCAAATAATATTGTGATTTAAAAAATATTTAACAGACATTAAATCTATTATAATACATTAAATATTAATAATGCATCTATTTATTTATTTTTACTTTTATTAATATTATTATTTACTGGTTTAGAAAAAGAGAAAAACTATTTAAAAAAAATACATTTGTATTGGGTTTTCTTTCTCCTTTTGTTGGCATATCAACAATTTTTCCAAAATAGTAGTGAGTTCATGTGACACTGTGGACATCCAGTTGCACCTCTGGTTAATCAAAATGATCAAAATGCCCTGAATTAAACAGCCAGAAGTTAGAGATGACAGCTGTCATACAGTGACAGCAACAGAGCTCGAATAAATTCTGACCTTTTACTCACTTTACATGAGCGATTGTTTCTGAATAAGTCTGGTTCTTTTATCTCAGCTCAGATGAGACACCTGATGCTATTCTGAGAAAGGGAGGAGTGACAGTCAAAGCAGAGAAAGAGTCGTACATATTCAACACGTGCCCTCTGGAGGACCACCTAACCCCCAGGCCTATCAGAAAAAAAAAAGAGTAAACCTGGAAAGAAGAAGAAAAAAACAGGTGTCTCTGAGTTGTACTTTCTGCATCAGAAAGAGCAAATCCACACACGCTCACTCAAGCTCCGTCTTCCACGGCTGCTGGTTTCTGGAGTGTGTCTGTTTCAGTAAAGCTGTGTCATTTGGATTTACAGGTGCAAAAAAACAGAAGAGAGACACTCTGTGCTGTCACTCAACTATCTGTGTGTGTGTTTTTCCGAGTGTGTGTATGCCTCAAAAGTTGTCTAATGGATCATTCGACTGTGTTGTCCCTGTGGCATTACAAATAAAAATTGCAAACAAACTTCAAGTATTGCACATTCCATCTCTTTATTTCATTTTCTTTCTATCTCTGTTAATATTTACTATGGCCAGAGGTTATATGCTGATATGATGGAGTTATCAGTAGTTAGTAAAGCTTTCTGGCAAGCAACACTATCAGAATTGCTCAAAACCACCAGCGAATGATACCTCAAAACATACTATTATTTCTTTAAGTCAGAGGTTCAAACTGGAGTAATTGGAGAATTATATATATATATATATATATATATATATATATATATATATATATACATATATACACAAATGTATTATGTATACATTCATACACACACATACAGTATATATTTTGAAAATATGGACATGTCTATATATATATATATATATATATATATATATATATATATATATATATATATATATACACACACATACACACAGAGTATCACAATTTTATCATATGAAAAAAATACAACTTATACTAAGACTATCATAACAATGAAAAAAAAACACCTTAAAAACTGGCAACCACCCACACCACCATCTTCATGACGAGTTTTGCATGGGCAAGCATGACTCACATTTTCATTAGAAAACATAAAACTGCATACTGTAATTACCCACATACACAAAATCTGTTGTATCCAGGCATGCGCATACATTTTTGAGTGAATTTTTATACACCCACGGAATTCTTAAAAGGCTATTAGTTAAATACACACACACAAAATTCAGACAACATCAGAGAGGCTCTTGAGAGGAAGGTAATTCATAACGAGGTAGGGAAAGTTAAAGCTCATAAAATAAGTCTAATTGCAAATGCAGAAGGTAATTATCTCAGTAAATTAGCTCACTGCCTTACAGTGGAATAATTTAAGAAGAGCATTAAGAAGTGTTCAGAATGGGAATTCGGCTGCGAAGGCTCTGGAGATACAGCGACCGTTTCCGTTTTCTCATCTTTATTTATAGAATGAGGAAAATACATAATCCTCATTATATCTCTATTTAGGAAGGAAACATTTAGGGCTCTTTTTAAAGGTTGTGCGTCTGTAAAGAAAGAAAGAAAGGAAGAAAGACAGAAAGAAAGAAAGAAAGAAAGAAATGTCAGTAAATTCTACATAATAGAAAATTCCATAGAAAAAAAAAACACTGTCAAGGCTGAAAATTACCAGACTGTAAAAAATATATTTTTTTAAGAAAATAAAGATTATAGGAAAATGTATTAAAGATAATACAATTACAGCCTTTCTATTTATAAATATCATATTTCATTAAATTTGCTACTTGCTGTTTCTTTCTAATTAATTGACAAATTATAGCAATTTCTCAGTAAAAATGGTTTCTAAACCTTTTTTTTTTTTTTTAAAAAAACATTTCTTTTTATCGGAAAAAGATGCAAAAACTCGCATGAATCTGATCCATTAGTAAGAATTATCTGATATTAATCAGCATTCGATCATATTCCACATGGAAAAAAAAGTAAGGTAAACTGATTTGCCATAACCAAATTCAGTCAATACTGTGGTGTCTACAAATGCAAATTTCTGTAAATGTTTGCATGACTAAATAATTCCAAATCTGACCATATTCTGATTAATGTCATTATATTAATGTGCATGTAAACATAATCACTCTCGAAATATTCCCAGCGGGCTTTTGCGTCTGGAGACGCATTCCATGATGTGTTTGAATATGCCAACTGCAATAAGAAAGCGGTAAACACAAAACAGAGAAAACCAATTTTAATGGAATCAACAGATAAGTTTAAAGAGGATTTATGCATCATTTGGTTTGTATAATTAGTCAAACAGTTTGATTAAACACAAAGCACACTTTACACTCATGGGGTAAACTGTTTCACCAGAAACATATGAGTGAGAGACAGCAGTGAGGGGAAATGATGTCAGTGTGAGATGAAGTGATGAGTGAATGACAGAGAACAACAGAATGATTAGATAGTTGAGAGAGTGTCTTACGGAGTTGATTGCTGGAAGATGGAGTGATGAGGTGAAAGAAAAAAGAATAATGCTCTGTTCCAAAATCAAGTATATTGTTTACGCTGCAATTTTAAAGAATCGTGAAGCAAAGGCTTTTTCCAAAAGGCAGGCGTCTTATTATTTATACTGCCTCTTAAGACATTTTGTTATTTTAAATTATTAGACAGCATCACAGTGTTTTCAATATTAGAAAGTATTGAAAAGAACGTCTTCCAGTTTGTTTACCAGCTGTACTGCTTTGCTAGCTTAGCAGCACGCTAGCATAGGCTAGTATAACATAAAGTACATGGCAAAACTATTTTGATTTAAAGGGGTCTTTAAGAGACTCTCTCTCTTTTTCTGTTGTCGTCTGAGGAGCAATCTCTGTGTGTGAGCACATTGCATACACCGTTTGTCCTGCTGTGTAGAATGTTCTAGAAAATGGAGTGATGAGCTGAAAGAGAAGAGCAGACTGATGAGGAAGGTAAGTATGTGCGTGCCCATTGCAGGCTGTGTGAATCCTACTGTGTAGAATGTGCTAGAAGCTCAGCCTGCGCACTGCAAGCGCTGTCTCAGTTAGTCTGCTCAATCAGAAACCAGCTGGAGAAAATCAATACAACAGGGGATTGCTCACTCACTCACTCACTCACTCACACACACACACACAAACACTGAACTGTGACAGGCCCTCACCTCACACACTAATGACAGCAGAGAAAATGGCTGCTGCTTCATGACATGTCTGAGGCCCATTTAGTGCTGTCAGGAACAGAAATGATTTCTAAAAGCCTTTTAACGCAGCAAAATGCACTCATTATACAGCTAATTCTCATATCAGAAACGGTAATGAATTGCTTTATGATTTGTTAGTCAATGCGGTGCAATGAATGTTTAACTGCGCATATAACTACTGCTCCCATAAGGAAAGAAAAACAAGGTACAACCCTGATAGGCTGCAAAGGGACAGCGGGAGGTCAATCGTATATAAAAGAGTCTCCTGTTCTGCTTCACCTGCTTAGTGCAGATCTTCACCGATCCCGTTGCAAAGTGGGGCCCAGCTGTGCTGTACCCGTTCAGTCGATACATTTGCTACAACATTATAGTCAGTTAAACCAAGCTGGAAAGCTCAACATCTTGCCTCGCTGTGGCATGATGCTTACATAAATCAAACCTATGGTTTAGAAAGAAGTTACACTGTTTAAATTGATGGTGAGACACTAGCTTTGATAACATAAATAAACTGCACAAAATGTATTCTTTGTCATGGATGTGTACAGTCCAAATAATATATGGATATTGGCCATTATTTTGAAGCTCTGTAAATCGGATATACAGTATATCCAAGTACTGCTACGTAAAATAAACCTATACACTTTCAGAGGGTTATCACATTTCATCTGAAGCAGATCGATGGGTTTCTGTATAAAAATAAATATTTCTAGTTTTAAAATAATATGAAAATAAGAAGCCAGAACTCAGCACTCTGCGTCATAGGTCATGTGATAACTCCTCAAAGGCGTATTGGTTAGTTTTATGTCGCAGTGCTTGCAGATATATCCAATTTATGGAGTTACAAAATAATGGGCGCTATCCAATTGTGTTACCAAGCTTGAAAGAGCCAGAAGAAATTAAAAAAAAACTTTTAAAAGAAGAAAGTCATATACACCTAAGATGGCTTTGGGGTGAGTAAAATATGGGGTAATTTTCATTTTTGGGTGAACTATTGCTTTAAAAAATTCCTTTTAAAAATGGAGATAAGATTTCACCATCAGCTAGAGATGGATTTAATGTGATCAGGTGAAAAGGGAAAAAAATGTAAATAAAAAAATTCTGAAAACGTATTTTGCTTCTATGCCAATCAGAAACATGGCAGCATTCCCCCCTAAGTGGTCACAACTCCTCTCGAGAATGAAACTGTGAATTGGGAACTACTGTAACACTGAAGCACTAGGCTCTTAGAATGAGGGGCCGGGTGGCGAGTCTAAAGTGGTTGAGGATTTGACGATGTCTGCCAAATTGCACTCTTCAATCTTTCAAAGACTTCACCTGCTTCTTTGTGTCTTCAAAGCACGCCTAGAATGCAACCAGAGCATCTTGAAACAACCTGGCAGGAATGGCAGGAGCACTCCAAGAGCCTTACAGTTCTTCCAGTCCTGCTCTTCTTTGCCCTCACAGGATAACATTAGCAATGCTAAATATATACTAGCTCTTGATTTTATTATCATACAGTATAATTAACGGTCATTCACTTTTTATTAAGCGATAAACTGAATGTTATTTAAAAGATATTTCTGTGACCACATTCTAGTGATCTTGGCAATAGCTATTCTTCAAATGATGGAGAAGAGCATTATTACTAGACCTGCGTAGTCAAGTGCACTTTTGGCAATTTTAAGAGGCAATACAGGTGCATGGACTGCAGTGATGATATACGGTTCCAGACAAGTGCACCAAATCGAGCAGCATCCTCCACATCCTAGCATTAGTATCAACCCTCAAAATGACAAGTAGCACTACGTAAATTGTGTTCAACACTGATTTTTGGCTATATATTAGTCATTACCTGATTTGCATAATTACTTTAGCGAAACAAGTGCTAAAACAACAAATAAACAACACTCGCAGTACCTGTTATTCATTTTTAGTGCATTCCTTAATGAACAGAAAGTCACTTTTTACATCAGCTGTTACAACTGAAAACCATAGTTTCCGAGACTGTTGGTGCCAGATGTTAACCATTAAGAACAAGAAGGAGTAGCTTATTAGCAGGAGTAATTGATTAAAAGAAGGTTGTGCTGGGTGGCGCTGGCAGGGATCACAAACAGGTGTGTTTGTATGTGAATGTGACAAAGAAGGAAAGATGACTGTTGTTCTGCATGTGTGGGCAACTCCTCCCATCAGTGCAGAAGTGGATTGCACCTGTTGTACAACACAGCTGGATGCTGATCCCACAGCACACCCCAGTGGCAGGTGGAGGAACTTCAAAAGGGTAATATTAGATCATATAGGCATAAATATTCACGCGTTCAGACAAATAAATTTGCTTTTACACTCTATTCAGTTGTGTACGGTTTACTTTTAAACAGCTTTAAATGAAAATTTGTTCGAAAAACTAACTAAAATTGTTTAGTTAAATGTATAGTTTGCCCAAAGATACATCATTTGTCACTCAGAATAATATTGAAGTGAGAAATGACATAAAATATGACAGACATGTGAATGTTAGGTCGATTTGGGCTGTAAGAATTAAAGAGAGTCTGCAGTGAGGTTTTAGGAGAGAAGGTAGGATCAGGCGAAGGAGCCAGAGAGATGAAAGATACTGAGGAAGGAAGATTGGAACAGAGGGAGAGAAAAAAATAAGTTAATGAGTAGAGATGGGAAAAAAGAACGAATAGGAGAGGAGGCAGAATGAGGGAGGAGAGACGAGGAGATGGAAGCATGATCTCGCAGCCGGCTGATTTGCCGCCCCCGTATTTTCACGGCGATGGGACGGGCGGAGGCAGTGTGCTGTGAAATGTAATCAGTCCATCTCCCTCAGTGCTGTGTCTAATAAATCACACATACACAAATACACACACACTGTCTAATACATATACGCACATGCTCAGTCTCTGAAATATGTGAGCGGACACGCAATTCATGACTCTGCAAGTCCACCGGCTACAAAACAACAGAAAACAACGGGTAAACATGACCTGCATTTAAAAATTCACCATGGTTACCACAAATATAGTCAGAATGGAACATCAGTATTGCGTCATTACAACACCTCAGGGGCCAACGTAGTTGTTTACAATTTTTTATATAAATGTTCCAAAAGGGGGTTTCTGCATTGATTAGATAGATAGATAGATAGATAGATAGATAGATAGATAGATAGATAGATAGATAGATAGATAGATAGATAGATAGATAGATAGATAGATAGATAGATCACTTTCAATGAAAGGGGAGGTCATTTCTGTACCATGTATAGACAAAAACAAACAGGGAAAAGAGTCTTTGGGATTGAAAACACAGAAACCTACAAAGTACTCCATTAACAAGTCAATTTCAGTTGCCTTAAGAGCAGCTTGCCATTTCATAAGCAAATGGGTAACCAAGCGAATAGACCTGCTTTCCAAGTTTCAGCTAGTGCTGCTTCATTCTTAAAATCTGGCCTAACAATATTAAGTAACTGACTCAAATTGATAAAGTTATGCTCAAATAGCTACCTACTAAGTCCAGGAAAGAAAGAACTGACTGCTGAAGTCCAAACGAGAGCCATAAATTAAAGGCTCTTCAAGTAACCAATAAAGTAAAGGTGAGTTTTCAGATCGTTGAGGAACAAAAAGACTCCAAACCTTGAAGATGTTCTTAAAAAGAATTGGCAACATGGAAGTCTCTAGTTTTAGGGGTCCATCAAAAAAATGCTTTGTCCAGCCCCAGCCCTGAAGAACTACACAGAAACAGGCATGAAACAGCATCCAACAGTCTTTGCACAAATTGCAGACGAGAGGTTGCAGTCTTGCTTTGGAGATGTATAAGTCCTTGACTACCTTCCTCCTTAGGCAAAAATAAAATATTCTGTGATACCCAGTGCAGTCTATCTGAAAAAAAGGCCTCCAAAGGCCTTTAAAACTCTCTCCATAAATAAACGTGTTCAACACGATCAAAAGCTTTTTCTTGATCCAATGATATTAAACCACAATCTAAATTTAGAAACAAGAAAATCTCTAATCAGGCCTACGTGATCAAAAAAATCTACCTACCAGACCTACCGGGGGGACAGTACGTCTGGCCAGGATGGATAACTTGAAATCCTTGTATTGACTTCCTCCGACACTTGCTGAAGACTATCAAAAAACTCCCTGTTATCCAAGTAATCTGAACCCAGTTCATTCTTATACAAGGACTAAAAAGTGACTGCTCTCTTACGAATGTCTTTAGGGTCTATCAATAACGCCCCACATTCAGAACGTAAAGCATGGATAACTCTGGATAATTTTTCTTTTCCAAACTGAAAAAAACCTTTACGGCACATCCATCTCATTTGCACTTGACCTGACCAGAGCGCCCTGTGCTTTAACCCCTAATGGGTCAGATAACGTAGTCTTCTTATTTTTTTATGAGACCCGCAACATCACTACGATTTCCAGGCAAGTGAACCAATTCTTGCAGTTTTAAAATATTAGCCTCTAAGATGTTCAAAAGCAGAGTTACCTCTCGAGTGAATTATTGACATAAGTGTTTTATCTGGACTTTCTCAAAATCCCACCATTGCTGCAGTGTGCCAAAAGAATTATTTGTAGTTCTAAAATTAGCCCAACATTTTTTAAAGCTTATTTTAAAACACTTATCACAGAGTATTTAAATGGCAATAAGCACTTGGCTTAACAATACTGCTCCATATGATCTGAATGGCATGATGGGGTAATAAAACAATTACTGACAATACTACAGTGATGTTTAAAAAACATAAAACCTATTCAGTCTTGCCAGTGTTAATCATGTTATCAAGAACATGAGTCCAACTTTTGTGCAATGGAAAGTCAAAAAAAAAAAAAAAATCCCATAAGAGCCTTTCTGTGAACAGCATTTAAAACTAAGAACCATGTTATCTGTTGTTGTTGTTGTTGTTGTTGTTTTTTGCAATGAAAAGGTTCCATGGATGTTAAATTTTCTTTATGGAACCATAAATGCTCCTAAAAGCTTCTTACCATGGATGCCAATCAACACCTTTTGTTTTAAGAGAGTATGTACAGCTCTACAATGTAAAGCTTGCAAATAGTAGCATGGCACTATATACTATTATCATATACATATTCCATGGTGTGTATTCTATATAGTACTTTTTTGTTAAGCTAAAACAGAAAAAGAATAGAAAAGGTTAGGTACCGAGTGGAATATCAGAGCAAAAGGATTGCACCATTATAGTTTGGCTCTGTGTCAAATGAAAGGCTTTTGTGGCGGTTCTATGAACATCTCTGTCACGATACAAGAGACGCTTTTTAATGGCAGACATACTACCCAGACTATGAGCATCATTTCAAACACAGTATCTTAAACAAAGCAGCTCTGATTGGTTGCCTCAAGAGATTTTTTTTTTTTTTTTTTTTTTTTTAACATCAGATCTTGGATACAGAGTCTAATTAAAAGCTGTTACTTATTTATGCAGTGCACTCCTCTTCCTACACTTGTCATTCGTAAATATATGACGATGAATTTTAATCAGTTTTGTAATCAAGAAAGAGTTGATGACTCCTGAATGCATTTATGAAGTTTTTGTTTAGCAAAACTTTATATTTAGCTCCTCTCTTTATTAATATAAGAGTGGATGATGATACATGAACAGTTATGGCAGAGACACTCTTAAAAATATGTACAGTACAATTTCAGCCTGGAGTAAGATTCCTAATAATCAATTTGATTTGATCAAATCAAAGGGTTCAGTTTAAGAATCGGTACTATGCTGGTTTGAAAGGAATGTGGTTCTAGGATCATCAAAAGATGTTCTACTTGGCAAAACGACAATGACATCTGTGTTGTCTGTGTGCCCAACACCTGGTATGATGCTTAAATCTGGATGATTCAGTGGGGAATTCTCAATTACTGCAAAATGAATAAAATGACATGATTATCAGATTCAAGATTATGAGGACAATATTTTAAAATGTTAAATATTTAAAAAAAAGTTTTTGCTAGTTTTTTTATCTAAAAATAGGTTTTGGTTACTTATTATATATGTGTGTTTTCTCTGTGTATTTATTTATATTATATATATATATATATATATATATATATATATATATATATATATATATATATATATATATATATATATATATATATATACAAAACTAATACATTTATATATTTAAAACAAATATGTTATGTTTAAATAGTGTGAAATAGTGTATATTTTGTTTAAATAGTGTTCTGGTATATTGTTCTGGAAAAGACTGACAAGATAACTGCAATAATCATTTTAGAAGAGGCCTAAACTGGCTTTTCAAAATAAAAACCAAAAAACTGTACTTTAAAAGTGATATGAGGTTCGATTCTGGTTTAGTTCATCTCCACAGAGAGCAAAAAAAGAAGCATGCATAGATTAAATTTAATGCTGTTTTGGTTTAGATTGAATTATGAATATATGTATTGGCATTGGTTTGAATCTACACCAGTTCAAATCTGTATAAAATGATGTTGAAAGGTGGGGGTCAAATAATAGCAGACAGGGCGCATGAATGGAAGATGGTTTTTGGAAACCTGTTTGGAAAGAGTAGTGTCAGTTCCACAGCAGTCCCCCATAAATGATAAACTTAGCCGGTGTAAAGTAAGACATGCACAAAAAAATACGAAGAGATGTTTATCAAGCTTTAACAAAAACATTTCAGCTTAACTGTAGAACTGTGGGATACGTGTATACAGACGGAGAATGCATTTCCTGTAATCTAGCCTAATTGCTATAAAAAGATACAGAATCTTCCTGTTTGCTAATTATACTGTAGGGATTTAATACTGAAATGCTGACAACAGGTATAAAATGATGGTAATAATATAACAAAGGAAAATGAAACAAACAAAATGTTCTCGCTTTTGACCCATTTAGACCTAGTTAAGCTAATTTGAATGCAGTCAAGAAAATAGCTTATCCTAATGAAGGGCATACCAGTCTCTCTCTCTCTCTCTCTCTCTCTCTCTCTCTCTCTCTCTCTCTCTATATATATATATATATATATATATATATATATATATATATATATATATATATATATATATATATATATATATACAGTATATATATAAGCCATTAATACAGTTGCCAGTGTCAAATGTCAGTGTCATATTAAGAATGGCTTCAGGTTTGCAAATAACATTTCTTTGTAAGTAACAGTTTTTCTTGTTATAAGTGTTGAATAGAATATAAAGCTAAATAGAAAGAAAGGTCTAGAAAGTAACACTGGAATAGAACAATTTTCCAAAAGTTCCAAAAGTCTTTACTGTTGCTTTTAATCAATATAATGCATTTTGCTGAAAAGGTTTATGTGTGTGTACTGTGTACCCATAATGTATTTGTGTGTACTGCGCATAATTATATATAAATGCACACACATACAGTATATATTTTGAAAATATTTACATGTATATACATTTATATATTTATATTCTTACATTGAATTATATATATATATATATATATATATATATATATATATATATATATATATATATATATATATATAACAAACAAAATATCAGAACAAACTATTAGTAGAGTAAACTAGTGTGCTCAACTTCAGCTGGAATTGTGCAAAAGTGAACCTAGATCAGAAACCACGCCGCTTCAAACATCGCACACATAACACAGTATCAATACAAATAAGCCAGCAGAATAGCAAATGCATTTTAACACTTTTGAGCTTTAATCCATTAAACACCAATACTCAGAAAATCAAAGGACATTGTCAAGACTCAACGACATCATCGCATTTAAATGGCCTCATTTCTCTTATCTTAATATTAATGACAGACATATTATCTGACTACAGTCACTAAGCAGAAGGAATTATTTTGCTATTAACACAGTGACCCAGCCCACCGGCTTCCTTTTCTTTTGTCTCGCTTTCCCTCTGTCTGTCTTTCTGAGTTTGGGAGTCAGGTAATTTGCAGGGCTCTGTGATGTGTGACAGTGCAAGGTGGAGCATTTCATTCCATCATTTAGCTGGAGAGTGTGCGAATGTGTGTTCATAAGGTTCGGGGGGGGCAAGGTGGAGCGCTGGAGTCCATCATTTACCTGCAGTGTGTGCGAGTGCATTAATCAGCCTGAAAGAGCGGCGACTGACATTCTTTACACACACTAGCAAGCACATGCTCACAAACACACAGCACAGTCACCATAAACTGAAGACCGCATTTATTTGCTTTTCATTCCATGCCCTTGGGTTTCCTCTATCTTTGTTTTATTTGTGCCATCTCTGTTATTTCTTACAAGCTCACACTCTTGTTCTTGCTCATTCTCTCATTTTTCCTCATGCATCTCTGATGATAAATCCACTTCACATTTTCATCTCTTGAACATTTCTTCACTCATTTTCAAGCGTCTCTCATTCTTGTTTGCCAGGTACCATTTCTAACACTTTGCTGAGATACACAGACTGCAAACTCGCTGAGAAAGTGCACTGATGTGTGGTTACATGAGTGTACACTTGTGCATGTGACTGAACAGATTGATTTGGTGCTGCTAACTCAATACATATTTTTGTGCACCCCTAGTTTTATGGCTGCAACATTTTTGCTTCGTGCTGTGTGTGTGCGTCAGAAAACAGATTAGAAAGGGTATAAGA
Organism: Puntigrus tetrazona; assembly: GCF_018831695.1. Lineage (NCBI taxonomy): Eukaryota > Metazoa > Chordata > Actinopteri > Cypriniformes > Cyprinidae > Puntigrus > Puntigrus tetrazona. The sequence continues at coordinate 17,354,007 of NC_056699.1, forward strand.
GGCAAGGAATGAAAAAGTAGCAATATAATGGAAGAAAACAGCTGCTTTAAAAGTAGAAATACAGACTGTCCCGCTATTTGCAACCTCCTATACATGTAAAGTGGCTCCAAAATGTATTTGGACACTTAAGTTGCACATAAAAGTAGCATCATGAAAACTGTGCTTGTGTCAGTTTTATATTTATGCATTTTAAAGGTGCTTTTATCCAAAGTGACTTACATTGCATTCGGGCTATGCATTTTTTTTCCAATTCATGCATTCCCTTGGAATTAAAGCCACGACCTTGGTGTTAACAGGCATGGTGTACTGTTTGAGTGACTGGAAGAAAGTGTTCAAAAAATGCAATGATACTCAAACATTTAGCTTTCTTATACACTTATTTATTTATGGGTAGTTGATGTATCAATGGTGTGACAGCAAAATGTGTAAAAAAACAAGAAAACAATACCATCTCATGTAATTTGTGCTGCTATTTTTTTTTTATTTGTCAATTATATATATGTTATTTTATATTTGTAAACTGCCCATTATATATATATATATATACAGGGCTTGATATTCACCAAATAAAGGTAGATTTTAGCTGTATGGTAACACACAGTCACTCCTTCTAGCCACTCTGGCTGGTTGAATTTATATACAGTAAATTTGCGTTAATTTTTTGAAGGGTCAAGTAAAAGAAGAGAATTCTACTTGCCCGACTGGACAACTGATCTGATTAAAACATCTAACTGCAACAAAATTTCGATGAGAATGGTTCTGATTTTATTACATTAGCTGCATGTAAATGGTGATTAATAAAATAATGAGTAACAATAATGTAACGTCAATGAGGCTGAGAATCTCATGGAGAAATAAAAAAAAAAATGAGTGCAAACTGCACATATAAGAAAAAAATTAAATGTACGTTTGTTCTTATATATTTATAGTTTACACTGAACTGTCATAAATGCATCTGAATGGTGTTCCAGTCACTTCTGTCTCTTCTGCAGTGGAATGATTGGTAACATTATCTTATTATATTATATTATTATATATATTATATTATTGATAAAAATTTAAGTATTTGTGATGAAAGATTGTGCATGCATTTAATACGGTTAGGTAAAATACCCTTTAAATATGTCAAATGACTTGGAAATATTTGTATGCAGTATTAAGTCATATAAAATGTAAAACTATAAAAATATTTGATGTTACTAACTTTTGCCTTCAAACACTTATACAGTCAGGGATTTTGTAGGATTATAGTCAGTTGTATGATCAACCAATTATAGCAAACAAGTGCAAATGATCATCAATATCACATGTAGGTAGAAACCTAGTCATGAAATGAAACAGCTGTGTAGGAGGCTTAAAACTGGATGAGGAACAGCCAAACTCTGCTACCAAGGTGAGGTTGGGAAAGACAGTTTCATGTCATGACAAGATTGAGCACAGCAATAAGTCACAAGGTAGTTATAATGCATCAACAAGATTTCAAAGGAGACTGGGGTTTCAAGATGTGCTGTTTACGATCTTTTGAAGAAGCACAAAGAAACTGGCAACACTGGATTGTGGAGCAGTGGTTGGTCAAGGAATCTTAAACACATAAAGCTTATTACCCTTTGAAATCAGCTCAGAACTGGCAGAAACCAGTGGGACCCAGGTATAACCCAACTACTGTCCAGAGAAGACTGGCCAGAAGTGGTCTTCATGGAAGAGTTGAAAAAAAAAGCCATACCTCCGACATGGGAACAAGGCCAAGTGACTCAAGTATGCACAAAAACATAGGAACTGGGGTGCAGAAAAATGGCAGCAGGTGCTCTGGACTGATGAGTCAAAATTTGCAATATTTGGTTGTAGCAGAATGCAGTTTGTTTGTCAAAGGGCTGGAAAAGCGGTACAATAATGAGTGTCTGCAGGCAACAGTGAAGCATGGTGGAGGTTCCTTGAAGGTTTGGGGCTGCATTTCCGCAAATGGAGTTGGAGATTCGGTCAGGATTAATGGTGTTCTCAATGCTGAGAAATATAGGCAGATACTTATCCATCATGCAATACCATCAGGGAGGCGTATGAGTTCCTTCAAAACTGTGTGCAAGTGTACCTAGAATTGCTGCTGTTTTGAAGGCAAAGGGTGGTCACACCAAATATTGATTTGATTTAGATTTCTCTTTTGTCATTCACTACATTTTGTTCGTTTATGAAAATAAATGTTTAACACAGAGTAAACAGTGAGACTTTTTGTTTGACAGTTACGTGACATGACATTTTGTTATTTTAACCTTTCATAGAAAGAAGGTATTAAAAAAGTTCAAAACATATAACCAACACCAATACAAAGATCAAATAACTAAGAACTTAGAGTCACAGAAAAAAAAAAGAAATGTATTTAGAAGATTCTTGTTTTTATTGTAGACACTCGTACACATCATTGACCCTAAAATAGAGAATGTCATTAAACTTTGTCTGTTTTCAAAAGTCATTGAAGTTGATGAGTGGAAGTATTTAATGCTAACAGCAGGAGTAAACAGTAAGAGCAGAAGGTGTTACTGAACAGGTAATCTTCATTCTGTGTGTAGCTGCAGGGGTTAATCCTGACTTTGACCTCCTGGATTAATCTCTCAGGGATGGTTAACCTAGTGACCCCTGTAATCACCATGGAGACGGCATGACCGTCAGAGTGCATCAGTGAGTAACCCTTCTCTGTTTTCACGGGTGTGCTCGTGGGCGTGCAGAAGTGCATGATGGGTAAACAGCTGGAAGTGTAGAAGAATGCATTAAACGAACATGCAGCTTGTATGCAAGTTTAAGTACGATTGTGACTGAACTAATCAGATTGGTCGAGAGCAAAGATAATTATACTGTATTATAAAAAAATATATATAAAAAAATGCAAATACAATTAACTTTGTTAACCTTTGCAGTGCGAGTGAAGTTTACTTTCAGTTCTTGTCATAGTTTGCACCTTTAAAACCATTTCTCAAAGATTTACTTGCACTGCAGTTTTAAAATCAATTTTTTTTTTTTGGTAAATTAAACCATTTTAAGAAGACTTTTTACTTGCAATCTTTTTTATTTATTTAATTAATTTTAGATAGTTTTTTCAAAATGCTAAGTTTGATAGTTTGACACTTTCACACTCTTTAGTGTGTATTCACTTCAGTTTAATAATGCAGCTTATGAATAGTTACATTAAAGTTGCTGACCTCAGAAAACAGAACAATGTAGGCTGAATTTAAAGTGTTGGAGGCCACTTCAAGATTTATAATGCTTTATTACTGTTTTTATTTAAATACATAAGAAGAATAAAAGGTTGGACACCATAGACATAGTAGGTGTGTAATTTTACATTAATTAATGTTATTTACACAATACTGCCTTGCTATGACTTTATTCTCAAAATACAGGGACTTTCCTGCAACTTTGTTTAGTTTTTCTTTGTTTTTTTACTTTCTCATACTACAACATTTTAATCTTGCTTTTAATCTCTCAAATGGCATGCTGCTGTGTAAAATAATGTACAGTTTTAATGGCCACATCTATATGTGTGTAATATATGTGCCTATTATGATGTGTGGGGAATACTAACATAAAAACAACATATACAAAATTAATATACAAAACTAAGGATAGCATTTTTCATTTTCTAAAAAATAATTTTGATTTTTCAATCTGGTGGTAATTTAACCTGTCTGACTCTAGCTGCAGAGAAAGAAAGGGTGGAAAAAGTACTAGAGAACCAAATCAGATACGTAAACAAAACCATTTAGTCTGGTTTGGTGTAACAGGCCAACCAATTAGTTGAAAAGAAATGACTCTATAGAAGAATTAGTTTATGTGATTCATTTGCTCGTGAAGTTTTTAATGATTAGCAACCAAAAGTTAGTTTGCTCCTAAACTAGTCGATAGTTTCAGAATATTTTATAACTTTTAGAACTGCAAATTACAGTTTATATCTTAGCAGCCACAAAAATTTTATTTGTACTCAGACCATCAGAGAGTTTTTTTTTTTTTTTATCGTTGCAAACATTACTATTACTATCATTCATTAAAAAAATTAATACTTTTATGCAGCAAGAACACATTAAATGAATAAGTCGTCAAAATTGTGACATAAAATGACATTTAATTGTGACATATTTAGAAAAAGTCTTAAATTTAAGATAAAGGGGTGACAATTACCCTTATTTTTATACCATGGAAGAATAAGCTTCTATAGAAAACTGTAATAGTATTACTGATTTTACTGCATGTTTAATCAAATAAACAGCAGTGGAAGTGGTTCTTTTTCACTTTTAAAGCTTGTGTTCTTGACATAACACATCAGGCGGCTTAAATGCAATTGTCTCGCAGATGGTGATCGTGTAGACGAAGGAGCAAAAATGAAAAATAAAACCCATTATTATGGGCAGCTGTGTTAAATTTTAGTAGCCTACATCCATCAATATGGGCCAGGAGAATGTCATATAGTAAACGTTTGCTTATCACTTCAAACGACATCTGGCCTTTACCTGATAGAAATACGGCAGGCTATAGTGTCAGTCCCTCCCTATCTCCCTCTCTTTCATACACGTCCCCTAATACAGTTTAAGCACCAAACTGTAAAGTGATGAATAATCCAGCTTAATTGATCAGAGAGTGGTGAGTAAGAGCCTGCAGTGTTTGCAGGTGCAACAGACCTTTTAATAACAGTACATCGGCTCATAGAAAATAAACACAGTGCAGAGGATAATTATGCAGCCTAAGACTAAAGGTGCGTGTTTGTGTAATCGCACTTGAGGATGTTTGTGTACATGTGATTAACAGAAAATATGGAGTATTAGAAGGGCTTACAGTTAACTCACATAGAAACAAATGAACCGCTGAACAGAATTCAGTGGAGTATTACAGCACGCATTTGTCTGTGTCTTTTGTTCAAGCAACTTACATTGGAATCAATGCATTATATCGATTAATACATTTTAACTCATAATGTAGGGCATTGCGTGAAACATCCTCTACTAGTTTGAGCCCATTTCTTTTACTAACAAAGTACATTTTCCATGAATTGTGGTTGTAGCAGCGCATATAGCTCAAAAGGTTATGGGTTCGACTTCCGGGGAACACATAAACCAGGAGTGGGATGCATCTTGAATGCAGTTAAAGATTCTTTTTGGGAAAAAAAGCAGTTGCTAAATGCATAAACAAGGTCATAAAAAACTATCATGTCAGATGTGTCTATTCAGTTGAAATAATAATTTATTCAGACTGTTAATTTCATTTCATTCATTTCATTCCTTCTTTGCACAGAAGTAAAAAACCCCTTTCAAAAAAATCATGAATCATGCTAATTTATTTTACAGAAATAATTGATTCATTGATTCAAGTCTGTGTGCTATTACATCTTTTCATGCCTTATGTAGCAAAAAAAGTGAACTTTTTCTGTAATAAAAAATTAAATTTATGTCACTAAATTATTGTATTTTTTGATAAAGGAGTCAATTCAAATGGGATGAATCAAAAATATTCAAACAAAATATTCTACAAAATAAAAGCTGCTAAACTTGATGCTGCTTCTCTAATACTCTGAGATCCTATATTCATTTGCCAGATACAGTAAAGACTATTCTGACTGTAATAATAAATTACATAATTTGATGTAGCCCCTTTAAATAGTTTCTTCATGATTTTGTTATAGGAGATTTTTTTGGAGCATCCAAATGGCAGTTTAACTACTTTAAAATATGACTAGCTTGTAACTTGGAAAGCAATTTCAAAGAAGCTTCCCTGACACTGATGCAGCATATGAAACAAAACAATCTCATGAGACCAGGGGCTTCCTGACGAAAATAACACACACACACTATAGACCAATAATAAATTACAGTACATTATGAAATATACAGCAAGTCTGGAAATAAACCGCACGCTTTCCTAGTCCACTAGAGAATGTGGACCAGAGCAGAACACACATTCTCAAAACTACAGAAAAGTAACTTAAACCGCCTCACAGTGTTTGTCCGGATGACTTTGTGGGCAGAAACTTTATAGAACTTTATAGAAATGTCTCATTTGTATCTTACACCCCTAGTGTTGGGGCCTAGTGCATGCTTTTTATTCAAAATCAAATGTTTTGATTGTTTCAAAATGGGAACCTTGCAAATTGGTCCAGTTTTCCCATGACATTGGGTTGGTCAGACCAGGCAAAGAGACTGATGTGTTGATAGCACCACAGCGTTAGCCTACCAATGTTTCGTTTCTGTAAACACGATAAAACTTGAATAGAATGTTTTCGCTCATCAAAATGGCAAATTTCACCTTTAAGGTCACACTTGCTCATTCGCAAACAAACTTCTCTAAGCCTAACCCATGTAAACTAACCACCTCTTCTTCATTTAAATCCAGCCTGCAGCTTTTCACATTTTTATTAATGTTTATTTGTTTACCTGTTTGATGAATTATTCACATATTCCATCATTAATTAATCTATTCATTCTGTAGAAATGGGAAAACACAGCATCCTTGGGTGATGCATTATAGGAACTAGTGTAGGAAAATGTTCGGAAAAGGTCTGCTTTATCATTGCTGTGACATTTTTTTCCAAAATCAAAGTTGTTTATGCAAATTTGAAAGTTATTTAACTGATATGCACTTGTTATGAGACTAGGAACCCAGGACAAGTTCATATTAGTTCATTATGAAATATTTATTTGTGCATGCATGCATGCATTTGTACTAGATTGTGAATGTATTTTTTATATGTTGTAAGTTATATATAAAAATATATATAAATAAATAAAAATGTGGTAAAGAAAACTACCTGCAAAGTTACAGTACTGTTAAAAGCTTTAGGCACTTCTGTAAAAATGCTGTAAAATGAGGATGCTGTCAAAAGTAGTGTCATAAAAAGATTTTCTTAACTATATTAAATCAACATTTGATGTGACCATTCTTTTGCTTTTGAAGTGCTTTTGACCTAGGTGCACATGCACATTTCAACTTTGCAGGTAGGTCTTCTGGATTTAGCCTGTCTCAGTTTTTGTGTTTCTTCAAGAAAGACTGATGATGATGAGATCAAATCTCTTTGTGGAGCAGTGGCTGCTGTCAGAGTCCTTGTGCAAAACAAAAATTATTACAATTAATGGCAAAACTAATGTTTGGAAGCGTAAACTGATTCTTGCTACTGACAAACTACAGCAAAAAATAGAAACAGCTGGCCTAAAACCATGTTTAGCTTGTGAAAATGTTAGTGTTCTGATAATCATGGCTGTATATAAGCAAAATAAAAATAAGTAGAAATTTGACACCTGAAATTCAGTTCCAAAGATTTCTCAAAATGTTCCCTGCAAATTAGTAATCAACTTTGTGCTAAACTGTGCAATAACGAATGGCAATCCCTCCAGTCCCGCCCCTGACAATCCCATGGTTTACATTTTAAAGCTGGGACTCTGATCCGGTAATGCCTTGGCAATACCAATGTACCGCTATTTGTCATGCCAATGAAGCTCAGTATGTGTGTGTGTGTGTGTATCCCCATGTGTAAAGAAGTGAAGTCAGCAGAGGTTGTGCATCAGTAGTCTGTTTAATAGAATCCTGTGTCTTAACATGGCTGCCTGAACGTTAGTCAGGAACACTCTGCTTGGTGTCTTTTCACATACTTTACGGCAAAAAGCTGCAGTCTCAGTAAACGCACATGTTTGATTTGAGCAGCTTTTAACCGTTCTAACATCTTTAAAGATGCTCCTCTCACTGACACTGTCAATGTGTAACATTAAATGTCAACAGACTTTGCACACTTGACGTGCAAAAATCTTTGTAGCTAATGGGATTATAGTGCTCACTTGTGGTGTAGATGGAGTATTAGAATGAAGCTGCGAGAAAAAGAAATGCTGCTGAACGAAACATTTCAAGCTTTGGGCTGTTTTGACACTGGGTTCAATCGCTTGGTCCAAACCCAAGTTTCAGGGCTGTTCTAAAAACTTTCTCAGACAGCAGGGGTTAAAACAACAACAACAACCACAAAAAACTAAAAGCAAAAACACAACAGAGTACAGTCATGAAAAATTTCATAAATAATATTAATAGTCTTAAAAAACATTTTTGCTGTCAACAAAGGCATTCTATCAATTTTTACAATATTTTGCATGTCACTTTAAAATATGACAAATGTGGATAACACCAATGCAATATTTAATCAAGTGTTTGTTTTATGTGTTAGAATGACAAATAACACTTCTGTTGTGGATGATCTGCTGCTGTTGTGCATTTAAAATTCAAATTTCCCATTCAGTCTGTGTCAATATAATTTTGCATATCTTGGGCCGATGCTGCTTACGGTAAATATTGATACATTTCAATGCTCGATTTTATGGGTAAATTGTCACTTAAGTACAAATACGTTTAAGTACTCACTATTAGAAAACAAAATGCAAAAATGTTAATTAATAAATACAACTTGTCAATGGGTCAGTACTTTTTTGTTTTTGTACCATAAATAATGTGTTGTTCAATGGAAGTGTTGTTCAATGGAAAAGTGCCATGAATGTTAAAGGTTACTCATGGAAACATAGATGCCACCTTACAGGGCAGATTCCCAGAACTGATATTTGAGGGAGAATGGCAGAGAAACAGAAGCTATTTGCATTATTATAAGACAGTGTACCACTGTTTAGAAACTTATAATTGAAGTTTAAAAGCTTTAACAGTTGTACATTATATATAAAACTTTTGATCTTGATGCAAAACCATTAAAATGCACCAATGTCTTGTTAACAAAAAAAAAAAAACAACTCTCAGTTCTGTACTACTTGTTGATGTTTAATGGCCACAGATGATGGCCTGGAAGGCACAGGACCAATTAACAGAGAGAACTGCTGTCCCATGACAACCTGCAGTTCAATTCAATTAGCTGGATCAATAAGGAGCATGAGAAGGCAGTAACAGAAGACATTTCTTCTTGTTTCTGCTCATGTGAAGAGCTGTTTCCCAAGACGCAGTTTAAGCCTAGTCTACAGTGACAACAACAACAAGCACTTGGTGAATCATCACTGACAGTTTAATTTGGACATTGTTGTAATCCATGTTTAGGTTCCACTGCAAAGTGGTGTTTGTTTTTTTTTTGTTCTTTTACAATGCAAAAAGTAGTAGCTTTGGAAAAGTAAAAAAATAGGTAAAATGTTGATTTTGTGACAAAGTAGATATAACCGACATGATTAGGGCATATTGAATTATTGAAAAAAAGAACCTGAAATGGCACTGATTCATGGAACAATTTCATTTGTTTAAGTGTAAACCTGTGTTCCTAACATGAATAAATGTTATTGTTGATCTAGCAAGATTTTTTTAAGCCAAATCTCTTCTTTGTATTTTTCCTCTAAAATAGGGCTGCTACTGGCAAAGTTAAAGAAAATATTAGAACAGCAGTTTTCTAGGAAGTAGTTTTTCCTCTTTCTTTCAGGATGAAAAAAGCCCATGGCCAAATCCGCAGGAAGTGCCCACTTATTCAGGAAATTTAACAACAGTGTATTCTGTTCCTTTCCTCACTCCAGGGTCTATCTTCAGCTACCGTGAGCACGTCCAAGTCTGTGCGAGCGTTTATTGATGAATCACTTTCTTGGCAAGAATAAAAAGAGGCTAATGCACTCTTCGGTGGGTGTGAGAGAAAGAGCTAATGCGTGTAATTAAGCTATCGACGGCAGTTAGCGTGCTAGCGTAAGATCTCTGTGGACGTTATTGAATTCAGCGCCTATTGTGACAATAACGCTTCATTACTGGGACTTCTTAAGATTGATTGATTGGTGTAGTGCGAATCTTACAGGAGAAAATTTTGATTTTCAGACTGTTTATGGATTCAAGCTGAACTTCAGGCTGTTTTCAGACTGCTTTTCTCACCAACAACAGAAGCTATTAAAAACTTCCGTCTTTTGTCTAAACAAAAAAAAAAACTAAACAAAAAAAGCCATTTCTCACACAAACACACACAATATCAGAAAGGGATAACCAGTGTTGTGGAAATAACTAACTGAAATCGAATTTACTCTTTGAATCAGTTCATTATCCATTCATTTCAAATGTAAAGTATACGCCGCTCATGTTAATATATTATATAACCCAATATAACCAACAAATCTGATGATTCAGTTAGAAAAAAGCTTTACACTGTAGTGTAATGATACGGCTTTGGTTTAACACAGAATAAATCCTGAATTTCCTTTTTATTTTCCATTTCTGTGAAAATAACACCTTTGGCGTAACAAGCTCTCGCCACGTGGCTTGGAAGAAACCAGTCAGAGTTCTGGCTTTAAAATGGAAACATATTTTTTGTCATGCATTGTGTACATTGAAATTAATGAGTGAAAAAATAATGCATTAAAAGCAACTACAGCACGCAAAGTCCTCTATTGAAGCACACATGACCTTTTTGTTAATGATGATTTAAACAATACTCATGTCTAACCACAGCAATACTGTGATGTCATTTGTTGTGTTAGAGAGTTCATAACTCGTCTTGCTCTCAACTGCTGAAAACAGTTCCAGAGTCTTATCTGTTGCTAACATGTGCACTGCTTTAGTTTTTTTTTTGTTTTTTTTTTACAAATACCTACTTGGCACCATGTAAAGATTGCAGTTTAATGCAGTTAACTTTTAACAATCATTATACGAGTCCAATCCATTTTGCAGCTTATTCTGGCCAAGTTTCTTCACTTTTTTCGTCAAACTTTTTAGGCTTAGGTAAATCTAAAATTGGATATGTAGTGCTCCCAAGTAGGGCTTTAGATATTATCATAAACTTTTAAAATTTATTTAATCAATCTGTTAAAATAACTTGCATTAAAGTTCATAACGCAACTTGTATTAAGCACAGATGTCCACAGATTGCTTATTTGGTAACTAAGTTACCTAGATCTCTTTTCCAACCTTTACTGGTTGATTGCCAACAGGGGTATCAGACTAATTAGAACATAGTTTAGACAGTTTAATAAAATATTAAACTGAGCATTTCAGAAACTGCTGATCTAGTGGGATTTTTTCTTGCACAACAATCTCTAGGGTTTACAGAGAATGGTCTGAAAAAGAGAGACTATCCAGTGAGCAGCAGTCTGAGATTCTGTGGGTGAAAATGCTTCGTTGATGCCAGAGGTCAAAAGAGAATGGTCAGACTGTTTCAAGATAATAGAAAGGCAACAATAATACTGATCATCACTTGTTACAACCCAGGTATTCAAAAGAGCATCTCTGATGCATGTTGAATCTTGAAGCAGATGGGCTACAGCAACAGAAGACCACACCAGGTGCCACTACTTCAGATAATAACAGGAAACTGAGGCTATAATTCACAAAAACTTGCTAAAATTGGAGAACTGAAGGCTGAAAAAAGGTTACTTGGACTGATGAGTCTCAATTTGGAGATTTGGAACATAATTTGGTGTAAACAACATGAATGTATGGATCAATCCTATCAGATGAGATGGTGATGGCGCTGTAATGACGTGAGGCATATTTACACACTTTGGGCCCCTTAGTACTAATTGAGCACTATTTAAATGCCACAGCCTGAGTATTGTTGCTGATCATGTCCAGTGTACTCATTTTGTGATGCTACTTTTAGCAGGATAACACACAATGTCACAAAGCTCAAATCATCTCAAAATGATTTCTTGAAATGAAAATTATGCAACAGTCAACAATTTTCGATCCAATCGAGTCTCTTTAGGATGTGGCGGAATGGCATATTCACAACATCCATGACATGAATTTCCCATTCCACCACATCCCAAAGGTGCTCAGTTAGGTCGTACTGGTTTGCTATCATTGCAATATTGACCATAATCTCTCAATGTTTCCTGCATCTTTTTAAAACTGCAGTTCTGAAGGCAAAATCCAACCTGGTACTAGCGAGGTTTATCTAAGGGAGTGGTCAATAATTAAATATATATATATATATATATATATATATATATATATATATATATATATATATATATATATATATATATATATACATATATAGGAATTCAGGTCTGTAGTTTGACTTGTTTCTTATCACAAGTAATGCAAAGCAATGAGGATTTATGCTGATTTATTCTTCAAAACCCCACTTTGCCTAGAGGGTTTCCAAACTTTTGGAGGACACTGCACTTGAGGAACAAAGAAAAAATATACAGGTGTCCTCAATGATTTCTCATTTACTTGCAACCAAGTATCTCAGGATATCTTTCTAAGACCAACCAGTTCAATGAACCTTCCTCTAGAAAATCTAATAAAATGGCCATTTTTTTTCTCAGAATCACTCACTGAATCATCCCGGGATCTTGTAAACATGACTTCTTGAACCAAAGATGTAACCCACAGCACCATCCTGACCTTGCCAAGTTTGTGTGCAATCAACCATGTGTGTACCATCTGAAGCAAGTCCTGGAGTGACCTCAGAACCTTAAAAAATATGAAGAATATTTTAAAAAACACATCTGTGAGAATGAGATGCAATGTTACCCCTTATTTGTTAGACACACCAATAACTTCCCCTTCACTTTCTTTGGGAAAATAAAAGAATACGCCCTAAGGCCCCAAATGAAATTGGTTTCTAGAAGAAGCCAAAAATAATAGATTGCAACTTTGCTAGGAACCCAGAATAGGGACTCTTGAAAGCCAGCTGATGCCAGAGAGAGCAGATGTCACCAAGATGTTAATGATTATAATCTTTTTCTCTGCATGACACTAGTGGAAGAAAGTTTCACACACACCTTCACCAAGGCCCATTTACTTCACCAAAATGGTGTACCAATTTCATCCTTCTTGTTCAAGGGCACAAGCTACAGCTTCAACTTCCAACAAAGTCAACAAAATATCTGTAATGTGTTACAAACCTTTTAATTCCCAATACAGTAGTGTCTTAAAGGGACAAAAGTCACTTAAAATCAACATTCACTCACCTCTCATGTCAAACCTGTATGATTTTATTTTGGTCTATCCACTGAAAGTCAGTGGGGTCCAATGTTGTTTCAAATGATATTTTGTGTGTTACAGAGAAAGCCATACAAGTTTGTAACAACACAAGGGTGAGTTAACGATGACGGGTTTTCATTTTAAGGTGAACCACCCTATTAGGAAGGCATTTGAAAAGGTTGACCCAAGATGCGACAAAGATAAGAGGGAGAAAAGAGGGAGAGAATAGAGAAAGAAAAGGAAATAAAACAGAAACAGAGAGGTAAAAGACAGAGTGAGCACAAAAGTGCGGGAAAGAGAGTCCAAGTTTACTTGATCTTATCGACTGGAACGCACATGCTGTCTGAATTCTGTTTACACACACACTCTCTCCTTTTGGGTGGAATTGATTTCATTAACTCACACGTCTTAATCAGGTCCTAATGCTCTCACTGACTGAAGGGAGCCCGAAAGCTCTCCAGTGTGTGTGGACTGGCAGTAAGGGGGCCGGGGAGTCTCTTCAGGGCCAGGTAGCTGTGTATGTCTATGCATTTATCCTTCAGCCAGTGTGTATGTGTCAGTTTGCCCAGCTGTCTCTCAGGTCCTGTTCTGATTAATTGGGAGTAAATGAGTATTGAGCTCCCAGACACTGAACACCCATTACACTCCTACCAATTAATAACCCCTCTCTCTTACACACACACACACACACACACACACACACACACACACACACACAAAGTCTCTCCAATTCTCATTCTTTGATATGTGGGGGCTTTGGTTGTCTGGCACTTTGATATAATCTCTGCATGTTTCCCACAGTCTTGAATGGTGTTAGTGCTTTTGAATGATTACTTTATTGGGTGAGAGAATTATATGAATGCCAAATTGCATCCTGTTGAAAGCAGTACATTGATCAAGCATTCACAAAAACAAAATGACTGATGATGCATGATCTAAATCTAAATATTATAGAATAATTCTTGTATTTTTCACATTCAGTGGTCCAGAGAAGTATTTAGGTCACAAGGCAAAATACATGGAAGTCATTCCATTAGTCTAAAAAAAAATTATGCCCCCATTTTTCATGAGCTGAACTCAAAGATCTAAAAACTTTTCTATGTACAAAAAAGGCCTCAATCAAATACTGATCACAAATCTTGCTCTAAATCTGTGTTAGTGTGTATTATTATACACACATGGTTAATTCACATATAATCTAATAATTGGTCAAAATAATATATATATATATATACTGTATATATCATATACCTTTGCAAAATAGTGACAAAGATATGGAGAGGTTTACATACACTTACAGTATGTTCAACTGAAATTATAATTAAAAACTGTAATTTTTGCCTAAAACCCATATCTGTAAAAATCAGACTTTGCATTCTCTAAATGTGTAGAGTATACCTGCTCTTTCACGCTATTCAAGTCTCTCTTCATCTCTTATCTCATGCACAGAAGGCTGTCAGGTGCTAAAGACAACTTTGACAAACCGCATACACACAGGGGAAAAGACAGAGAGACAGAATTACAAAGATAAACTCTCGTAGATTATAATTCTGAATCAATAACCTAGACTGCACATAATTTAGTTTCAAATAAAAGTGTGTGGGTTTCGTAATATAAATAATAAAAGACATTAGGTGACTTTAATGCGATGGACATTACAAACCATTAACGCTTTCATACATTTAACAAAAAAAGCACACAAAATCACTCAAGTTAATGAAGAATTGGAAGACTTGTGGATTGTGATTGTTTAATGAAATCAATCAAAGTTATATTAAATTGTATAGGCTCTTTCATATAACTTTTTCTGGCCTGTAATATTTTTACGACCCAAAATATTGTATGAATGTTCTCAGATCTTAGTGTATTAGCATGTACTTTGTATTTGGCACATTGGCAGTTTGTATGAAACACCTTTATCCTTGCATACCGTTTTTTGTGTGTGTGTGTGTATTTTAGTACTGTCTTGGGTTGCTTCTTAATGCCCAATGCTAAACCTGGTTTCTAAAGCAAAAACAGTTGGGAATCACTACTTTAATGCATGATGGTCTTCAAAAAAACCTACAGAATAAACTGTTCCTTGTGGAACTTTCCACAAGCTTCAGCCAGTAAAACCTTTTTGCCCATAATTGGAGCCTTTATTTTTTAAAGTGAAGGAGCAATAGGGACAGAAAGTGTTTGAAAAAGAGAGAAAATGTCTGTCCTTTCAACAGGTTTGAAGAGTGTAATCCACAGCACAGACGTGTCCTCCATGCATTATGAATTTATTGTCAATTTCACCCTTTCGTGATGCATGGCGTGCAACGACTGATCGCTAATGGTGTAATGAGAATTTTAATGTCTTATGAAAAGGACATGATATTTGTCATATAAACACCATCAAACATCCCCACATGCACAACATGCTATGAATAATTCCTGTATTCTCTCACTCCACCTCAGAGTGAATTCAGTGTTTTATTTTAAGGCTAGTCAGCAGGGTTTATATATAATAATAATATATAATAATAATAATAATAATAATATATATATATATATATATATATATATATATATATATATATATATATATATATATAAAGGATGTAAAATGACAGAAAAGACACTCATAATGTCACTAAAAATTTCAGTTTTTATAGAGATGGTGTAATTTTTGAATTTTTCTAAGTAAAGGTCATGTCACACTGGAAACTCACTAAAAATTCAGCTTTTCCACAAAGGAATAAATTACATTTTAAAATAAATTATAGTAGAAAACACTTCAAAATGTAATAATTCAATTTTTATAAAAAAAAACGAGTTGCTTATGGTGACAAACATTTTTTTGTTTTTTTTCAAATGACATGGGTATGACAGAGGTATTAAAATTCGAAGGTGGTTTATGGAGGACCCTGCCTATGTGCCAAGGACTCTGAAATTCAATTTTTGTTTTAATTTATAAATGCACACAGATTCCTGTAAGGGTTAAGTTTAGGTGTAGGGCAATAGTAAATATGGTTCATATAGTATAAAACCATTATGCCTATGGGGATAAACCAAAAACCCCAAGCAAACACAAGTCTCCCAAATAAAGTCTCTCATCAACTAATCAGTAGTTAAATTACTATCTGACTAGTTAACCCTACATGTCCCCATTTTATCAGTTTTCTCTATGTGAATAAAAATTGTACCCAGCACTCATCAGATATTCATCCTTCATACCTCCATCTAAATTTCTCATCAGTTCCATCAGCATCCATTCCTCCATTCATCCCTCACTCTGACACACCCATCCGTCTCATCTATCCATCCATCCTTGCATCCGCCGACTTTACATTCACTGGAGAAATAGAGAGATGGCGTGAGAGATGGTGAGAGAAAAAGAGAGAGAGAGAGAGAGAGAGAGTAAATAGAAACACAATATGCTGGCAGTGTGCTTCAACCTGTGTGTAGGTCTGCCGGAGGATATGACTGCATGGTTAGTTCCTCAACATAAACAAAAGAAAAGACAATTTCCTGCCCAACACGTTAGCGAAGCTGCTGTTGTTTTAATTTATCAAGAGCAGGGCTTTGAAATAGAGAAAAACAAAGAGCGACCCAGGAAGTGTTTTTTGCTGAAGCCAAAATTGTAATCAAGTTTGAGGTTGGAGTTCACAGGTGTTTGCTTGCGCTGTCAGAATTACACATGGCTACATTCCAATTTGCATACTATCTGTCATAAATATTGTGAGAGATTAGAATTAGTGCTTCCACAAACACTTTACTTTGAAAATAGTACGACAAAGGTGCATGGACGGTACATTATTTCTGGAGTCTTTGAAATGCTGCAAATACTGCCCACAACCCCTCGTGCTACAGAAGACGTGGAATCTCTGACTGTTCTTAATTGACTTAATATTAAAATGTTAAAAAATATAAATACAATGAGTATGAAAACTAAGAGTACACTAGTACACTACAGTACACTACTAAAAACTCTTAACCTAGGGCTGTACAATTAATCGAGTTTCTAATTGCAATTATAATTAGAGACGCACCAATTATATAATCATTTAAAAATCCACTTAAGTAATTTTTGTGTGCTTAAGGCGTGTTCTTTTCTCATTTTAACATGTTAACTTAAGGGTTTTTGCATTGTTTTATTTTCAGTTTTAGAGTCGTATTATAATATCATGTATATTTTAACTTTTATTATTAAGAAAAAACTATCCGATGTGCAGTTGACATTTTAGGCTTGATACTATAGAAAAGCAATACGTTTATCAGTTCTTTTCAGCTTGTTTTATTTTTCCATCTAAAAGTATAACATGCGGTTGTTTCAATTAATGGTATAAAAATCATTCAGTTACAATTGTTACAAGAATTATTGACAATTGTGATTTTGTCATAATCATGCAGCCGTAGCCTGAACATGTTTGTAGACCAGCGAATGATTTTAGAATATTAGCAGATTTTTAAACCAATTATTAATCATTTAATGAATTATTAACTATTCCTTATGACCTATTACAACACACTGGACTAGACGTATTACTCTAGTAATTTAGTTGTTAAGAAATGTTGTAATACTGCAACAAAAAAAAAACTACAAATACAAAAAAACAAGTAGCATGAATCGAATAATAAAAATCAACTTAATAATAACCACCACCAAAATACCCATCAATGTTTTAGATCAATTTGATCAAACGTCTTACATTGGTTATATAATACACAGGTATTAAAATGACAAACACTCTAATATTCAAACTGCAATGCTACCTCAAATTAAATTCAAAAACTGAATTAGTCATTGTAATTCAATTCTGAACAGACACCATGGTGTCAACAGAAAGCAAACAACATGACATACCTCAGCAAAACTACACTTATTTTAATCGACAAAGCTTTTTAAGTAAAGCTACACTGCCATCACATGATATCATCGTGACCTGACGCCTCTCACTGACAGTGTAGACATAGTGTTACAAGTTTATTTAAAGCATCTTGTGCTGTTGCTGGGGATGAACCTTAAAGCTGCCATCATTTCACCGTTACGAACACTGAGCAGAACCCAGCGGGTCCATCACCTTCTGCCTTCCTATTAAAACAGAGAAAAGGCACACACGCTCTCTTGTCTTTCTCTCTTCTCCTCCTCCTCTACTTAAAAAAATTCAAATCCCATTTGTGTGAATTTGTATTTAAATTGCTAGCAGCTGTCTGCTGTTTGAAGGTTCACAGAAGGCATATGCTTTATTTTAGTTTATATTCAAGAAGTTTTAAGTGCAGAAATAAAGTTTGTTTCTTTCTTTTTTTTCAACAGAATGTGTAAATGTAAAAATTGACTGTGGGCTCCATAAAGTAGTAGGGCTGTAGACAAAAACACAATTATGAAAAACATATTTGAGTCCTGGGTGGGAGTGATTGACATATGAACTGTGGCGCTGAAAAAATGCCCTGAGAAGCGTTGGAGATATTCAGAGAGAGGCGGATTTATGAGTACGCTATGTGCTCTGAAAATTATAAAGCAGCTGTATGTGAGTTTTTAAAGTCAGAGCTGGTTTGTGTTCATCTGTCATTTGGTTTATGTTATGAGGTGTGCATGTTTATGAGTGTGTAGTGTGTGTGTGTGTGTGTGTGTGTGCATGTGTGTGTGTGTGTGTGTGTGTGTGTGTGTGTGTGTGTGTGTGTGTGTGTGCACGCATGTGTGTGTGTGTCTCAGGCGTTTACCTCAGGCTGTTCCAGACTGTCAGATCTGTGTGATTACCGTCTTCCTAACACAGCACGGCAGCGCTCATTTATTTATCAGCCCATTACACCGCATCCGGAATCCAAGCACACACACACACACACACACACACACACACACACACACACACACACACACACACACACACACACACACACACATACATGTGGCCATTCTCACAGAGAGATGGGTCAGTTGATGTTAGTCATCGTGTGGTCAACTACTTTATTAGATCAGTGATTCTACTAAAGACCCTCAGCAGACATCATGGGACTGAAATTATTTTTAATAAGACAAATCAAGCATTAAAGGAGCAGTTCACCTAAAAATTTAAGTTTGCTAAAAAATGACCTCAAACTGCTTATAAAAACATTCACATGAATCATTTCAATCAATTGCCATCATGGGAAGCAAAAAGGGATTGTAATAGAAGACAAGAGGGAATGGTCTTTTGTTCTTGGATGAAGCAGTATTGTGGATTATGAGCTTGTATTTTGGGAAGAAGCAGTTTGAAGATAATAGCCCATAATGGTGGATTTATTAACTACATGAGGGATTAATTACCTGTGGATTATTGTGATGCTTTTATCAGCCGTTTGGACTCTCGTTTTGATAGCACCTAAAATCCACTGGTGAGGAAGTGGCTTTCTCCAAATCTGTTCAAATGAAGAAACGAACATCTACATCTGGGATCGCCAAAGAGTAAATACTTCTTAGTATTTGAGTAGTAAACTACTCAAAACAATAACAAAAACCTAGATGATGTTTTATTTAATCTACCCCTCATCCACATGCCCCACTCCTACCCTCCGAACGTTTTGATTTTGAAACCTGAAAAGTCATGTTGATTAATTTTATCATTGTTGTTGTTTGGGTATTTAATCGTTTTTTCCAATATATAAAATATGTATTTTTAAATTAACTGCATACATGAAAATGACATTTTTCAGGTTGAAAATTAAACAATCTACATAACTTTTTGCATTGTTATGATTTTCATAAAAGCACCTACTGTTAAATTAATTCTTCTGTTTAACACTTACACCTACATATAATCAGTTGTTTTACATATCGTTTTACACAAAGACAGAAAAAGTTTTTCCATCTGTTAATCTGCGTATGTCATTGTGAAGGTATGACGAGAAATCCAGACATTTGTTTTATCATATCAAACTCGAATATTTACTGCATTTATGATCACACCTAGCTGTCAGAAGTAATGCTCATATCTAAAGAGAAAAGAAGAGAAAGACTAAAACAAGCCTACCTACAAAACATCTCCACCTGATTGCAAACACCACACTATATTTCTTTAATGAGCTCATGCGCCCTTATTTTCAAGATGTACTGGCAGGTAAGGTGAAAATGCAAACCATCAGTACTGTATTAGACATCAGAACAGACACGGAAAGGTCACTGGAGTCCCTGTGACACTAGGCGATGAAAGGGACATGTAATCACTACATAACCATAACACAGAGATTTATCAGCACAAAGAGATCCAACCTGCCCTTTGCCTGCTTTTCACTCTGAGAAAGAGAGGGGTCCATCGACTGAAAACAGTTTTACTGGCAAAATATTTTTTTAGGTCTTAGATTCTTTTTCAGGATTCAAGAAGTCGAAAGAATATACATATTTATATTTCTTTTTAATGTATATCTACGCTATCACTTTTTAATTCATCTAAAACATAATGAATAAAGCATTAGTTTCTTTCAAAAAAACAAAAACAATTTAGTTCAAGGAATCCAAAAATGTTTTTAAAAGAAAAAAATAAGCAACTGTTTTCAACGTCGATAATAAATGAGCATATTAGAATGGTTTCTGATGGCTCATGTGACACTGAAGACTAGAGTAATGATGCTGAAAATTTAGCTTTGTTTCACAGGAATAAATTACATTTTAGATTTTAATCACATGGCAGTAACAAAATTCTATGCATATCTGCATGTACAACATTAAAAAAGCGTTTCCTTAAAGTCATGGTCACTCAGCTCCCTGTGTCTCCTTAAACATATCCAAAATGCTGCTGTTTGACTTGCTGTTAACATCCATAAATTCATGCATGTCACACTTTTGCACAAGCACCTTCACTAGTTTCTGATAGAATTCAGTTCCTGTCTGACACAGCTGTCTAACACATTCAATCCTTCATCAAACCGACCACTCCAGACTGACCGCAAAGGTCAGTTTTGGTCACCTAGCACCTTTCTCTCCACATGAAGGTCTGCCACTCGTGATAGACCATGCCATTCTTATCATTTCTGTACGGAAAATACATTTTAAGCTGGTTTATTCTGGTTAGTCTCATTCGTGTTTTTTTTTTTTTTTTTCCAACAGAGATGTTCTTCAATAGTGGAATTTAGTGCTGTCAGATGATTATTCATGATTAATCGCATTTAAAAATATGTTTTTCTTTACATAATGAATGTGTGTGTGCTGTGTTTATTTACTATGTATATACAGTATATGTATATTACTAAACAATATGCATTGCAAGTGTCTGCCTTTTTAAAAAAAAAAAAAGAATAATAAATAGCCTTTTTGTACAAATAATAATAATAATAATAATAATAATTAATTATTATTATTATTATTATTATTATATGCATACATTCATTCATCAAATAACTTTTTCTATTTTAATTGTCATATTTCACAAGCTGTATTTATTTATTACGTATATACAGTATATGTATGTTGTATGAATACTACACTTTTTAATTCTGGCATTAAACCAAATGCATTGCAAGTTTATGCCTTATTTAAAAAAATAATAAATAATAATAATATTATTTCATAAAAGACACATTAAATTAAATATATAAAATTTAACATTTAAAAATGTCATTTTAAATTGTAATACAATATGTATGTATATAAAACAGAAACCAAACTTTTGAAAAAAAACTGTATGCAACTACTATTTTAAATAATTTTGTTGCTAATTATGGATGCCTGTTTTTATTATTTTGTTTTACTGGGTAGTAAACATTAAGGTCGCAAATTTAAACTCAACACAAATCCTATATCACAAATCCTTATACACGCAGAAATGACCCAAACCTGACCTGACCCCAACAGACTATCAGGTCACACAAGTCTTTGAAATTTGTACAGCTGATTGACTGAAACATTTTTTTTTTTTTTGCATCCACCAACATTTTGATAGCCAATTAGATTTATTTATCCTCACACCAACAGCCATTTCATCCCATCCGCTGCAGACAACCCTCCTGCTTTGAAGAGCATGGGATTCCACTTGCAGATAATTCTATGAACATTCATAAATATTTAATGTAGGTATGACACATTCTATATAAATGTCTAGTTGAGCTAATGCAAGTACTCTTTGATATAAATGTCAATTCAAACTGGAGGATCAACTCTGAGAGAGCCCTTTCATTTACAGAGCTATTTTGTCTCCATCTACACCAGATGAGGCTAAACACCAGAAGATGTTGATGTGATATGATGCCTCTTAGAAAACATCTTGTTTGGAGATGTTCTTTCTGGATAATGGCACGCCAATTATGACACATGACATATTTTTCTATTACAGTCGAAATGGCATCATATTTGCATCATTTATGATGGGAACTAGAGCATCAGACAACAGATGGCTAGATATGGCTATGAAATAATGACCATTTAATATAAATCTCTCAATTTAGAACTTGCTTTTTCATATACTGAATGCATGTCATATGCACAAGCTTAAAATACATGCATAAAGGGGTTATGGCGGTTAGCAAATCGCAATATAGCATAAAAATGTCTGTACTTTTTGTTATTAATGAGACAAAATGCTAAAACATGCCCTCGCCTGTGCCATAACAGCTGCAGCCAACAAATACTAGGAATATAATGGCAGTAACAAGATGTTATTTGCATGTCCGAAAATAATGTTCCTTATCATGACTGATCATATCCTAGGTCCATCTGAGCATTGTCATGTGTGGTCATTAGTCTGACGGTAAACACGCATGTAAGGCTCCACAATGCCGGAGCAGAGAATTCTGGGAAAAGATGACAGCTTATTAGGGTGGCCAAACCTTTTCATTTCAGTGCATTCATTTCCAATGCCTTAGACAGGAAGAGCGAGAGAGATAGAGAGAGAGAGAAACAGATAATAGATGGACAGGTGTCTG
Source organism: Puntigrus tetrazona (assembly GCF_018831695.1). Taxonomy (NCBI): domain Eukaryota; kingdom Metazoa; phylum Chordata; class Actinopteri; order Cypriniformes; family Cyprinidae; genus Puntigrus; species Puntigrus tetrazona. Next base: position 17,376,771 of record NC_056699.1, read on the forward strand.
GGTGAAGAGGGGGCATGTGTCCAACAGCTGTTGGGCTTTGGGGAGAGAACAGGAGAGAAGGAGAAGAAGGAGGAAAGGAAAGAGTAGAGGAGGAGGAGGAGGAGACTCAGGGCATCCGGGAGGAGGAGAGGAAGCAGAGAGAAGGAAGGATGATTTGCTGCTGGCGTGAGAAATACACATACAAATGAACACAATTAGCATGTCACAAACATAACACACACACACACACTTAACATGAATTAAACATACAAATATGTGTTCTGTCGTGAATAGAGTGACTATACTCAAAAAGAAAAGAAAAACTTTACAGATGAAAGCAAAAAATGTGTTATCTTGCCGTACATTTGCAATACACAGTGAAATTACTATATACAGCAAAATTATTTCTAACTATTCATTATATTTTCATACCTATACATACACACACTTTTTATATATGAAACATGCCATAAAAATATAATTAATTTAAAACAACATAGCATTATTTCATTTAGTCTGCTATTATAAAAAAAATGGAATGGACAAATAAAAATAAAGAAATAAATAAAAATAATAATACTCATTTGCCAAAAACATGTAAATAGTAATATATAAAACATAAATAGAGTTTAGAGTTTTATGTGATTAGGTTTAGAAATCATGTCTTAAAAAATATAGTTTACCTAAAAATAGTTCATCTAAAATATGGTTAATCATCAGAAGAAAAATTAAGATATCAAAATGAAACTGTCTAAGCAAAGCAGTATTAATTGAGTGGATTAATCAAAGCCTTGTAAAGAGATCTTTTATATGATAAACATTTAATTTAGGCTTTTTCTTCACATATAAACACACACACACACACACATACTCTCAGAAGAAAAGGTACAAAAGCTGTCAATGAGGCAGTACATTTTTAAAAAGTATTAATACTAAAAGTTACCTTTAAGCTTTTACAATGTAGCCATGAGGGTAAATAAGGTAACAATGTGTGCCTTTGAAAAGGTACCATCCCAGCAATAGCTGTGTATTTCATTTAAAGTGCATAGATTGAGTCACATATGGAAAACCAAGAAGCCTGCACGCCGCCACACACGATAGAACAAACATCATCTCGCGCATGTGAGAACCAATGAAGTTTACTTTGAGTGTGTGACGCACTAAAAAATATTCACATTCGATTTGCTCAAGAAAATAAGGTACAAAAGCTGTCACTAGGATGTAATTTTCTGAAAGGCACACTTTTGTAACTTATTATTCCCTAAAGGGTTCAGTGACAGCTGTTTTACTTTTACTCTAAGAGTGTGTGTGTGTGTGTGTGCTTTTCAAATTTAAATCAGCTCATCGTGCAAAGCGATCAGATCAGGTGTCATTAAATATATCTTCACTTCAAAGATTACTTGCATTTTATGCCTCTGAAATTAATGATGGTGAACAACAGATGACATTTTCCATTTTTGAGTGAACTGCCCATGAAAATATAAGCGCTGCTGAGGTTACAGTACTGAAGTGCTATATTAGCTGACAGTAGATAACATCATTAGCTTAGTATAAAACTTGATTTTAGTAACAGCAGTTATTACTAAAAGCAGTTCTTCTACAAAGCCAAAGCCAAAGACAGACAGACTGAAGGACTATAATCAAAGAAAGACAGAAAGAACGTGTGAAAGAGTGAAGAGCTCTGGCAAGAGGAGAGGTAATCAGATGAATTCAGCGTGGCTCTGGGCTCACCGCTTCATTCCAGCGTACAGCAGCTAGGCAAACAGGCGAGCACACCTTACTCTTATTAAAAATAAATCCATTCAGAGTGTGTGAGTGTGTGAGTGTGTGTGTGTGTGTGTGTGTGTGTGTGTGTGTGTGTGTGTGTGAGAGAGAGAGCATGTGAATGTGTGAACTGCATTTTAGAATGAGGCAAATAGTGCCAATAGCAGGCCAAAATTATATAATCATGTATTTTCTCCATTCTTCTCTTCATTTAAATCAAAGGGCGTTGGTTTGAGCATAAAAGTGAACCCACAAGAGGTCACACACACACACACACTCAAGGGGTAATAAGTAATAAGACAGAAAAACATCTTATTTCACCCATTTAATCTGAAGAACACACACTAAACTGGTTTAATATACACACACTGCGTTTTTATGAGAAAGACTAGTTAACAATACAAATGAGGAGTACAATGTAAATGAGAAGGATTATTTCCAATGAATGTGTTGTGTGAATGTATCACAGAAAAAGTGAAAGAGAGACTGTAATACACAACCAATGTTTGATTGTGTAAGTTTGCTTAACTACTTTCAGCCGTAATGAATAAAAACACACATGCATGAGAGTGCTTTGCGATGGATAGATCTGTGCAGGGGTAATTACAAAAGCCATCATTCGCCACCAATTCAAGCAGCACACTTTTCACAAATTACCTCTAGAGTCTTAACTTTACTCTCCCCTAGTTTCTCAATTCAGGTCATTTAAACTCCCATTCCTTCTTCACTGGCTCCTTCTTCTCCATCTTTCTCATGTTTTCACTCTCATGCTTGTCCCTGTTCTGTCCTGTTTCACCCATCTCCTCTGTCCTTTTCCTCTTGCTTTCCTCTCCTCTCTCTCCCCGTCTCTTTCCAGTGATAGCATATGCTGAAACAGAGGCTATTTACAGGCTGAATACTAAAGCGTTGATCCATATCAGCGGTGTTCAGCATCTAGAAGACTAAGCCAAGAAGAGAAGAGAATCTAATACAGC
>NC_056699.1:17379587-17381046 GCF_018831695.1 Puntigrus tetrazona
GTTAGCTGTTTTCAATGTGAATATATGTTAAAAGGTCATTTATTTCTAATCAAATCTGAATTTTCACTTTAGTCTCGTCACATGATCCTTCAGAAATCACTCTAATATTCTGACTTGTTTTCAGTTAATACTGGTTTATAATGTGAAAAACAAGCTTTATATTTGTGCGAAACATTTTTTCATCAAACTGCATTTATTTGAAACTCTATTTATTTACTCTCACTTTCTGATTTATTTATTTATTTATTTATTTTAAATAATTGTATCCATATCTTTCTTTCCCGCAAATCTGTATCAAGATGTAATAAAATAATGTAATGTTTTTTTACCTTAAAAAAATAACATGTTTTGCTGGAATGAATAAAACCCGAAAAAGTATCAATATTTTGCAAACGTTGTGTTTATATATACACTTATATTTGTATAGAGGGAGGTGGAGATTTTAATGTTTCTCAGTGCCATCGTCATGATGAAGAACCGCAGAGCCAGTAAGTTTATATGCATTCAGTTTTATTACAACTATTATTTACCTCGATGCACGTTTGCGTTGTTTTAAGCTGAAGGACGTCTCTCTACATCTTTCAGTAACGCTGGAGCAGCACATAGGGAATATATTTCTGTTCAGTAAGGTGGCAAACGTGGTGCTGTTTTTCCGAGTGGACCTGCGGCTGGGCCTGCTGTACCTCACGCTGTGTGTGGGTAAATAAACGACGGGGAAACATGCCTGCAATCGAGCGCGACGCGTACAATAATAGCCGCTGCTGTGCCTTCTCCGCAGTGTTTCTGATCACATGCAAGCCGCCGATCTACATGGGCCCCGAGTGCATCAAATACTTCAGTGACTCAACTATAGACGTGAGTGAGACGAGGAGGTCGTCCAGCGATAGATGCACCGCAGCGAATGGGTGCCGTCGGAAGCAGAGTCCGAGCAGCCGATTAAAAACCTAACGCCGGCTCGGACCGGCACCCATCCGCTGCACACCATCCAATCGTTTTTTAAGCCTCACCGATGTAAAAAGTCATCATCCAAATCTTACATCTTTGAATCTTGCTTCGCTATCTATAATGCTGCTACGTTAAAATTAGCGCTGGGATACGATTCATTAGAAACGTATAAAGATTAGTTACGTTTCGGATGCAATTCATTACTTGACGGCAATAATATAAACCACACACATTATACACAAAATTTTTACTTTTAGATGCGAGTAATCATTGCCCAACACTAATTAAAATGATATTATTTCACATTAAGTCGTATCGCTTTATGCAGAAAACTCTGAGCATGTTTTTCTGTGTATCTTCAGGAAGAGCTGCAGAGGGACGGCCGAGTGACGTGGATCGTCGAGTTTTACGCCAACTGGTCTCCAGAGTGCCAGTCGTTTGCACCCGTTTTTGCTGAGCTGTCACTCAAGTGGGTCACACACACACACACACACACACACACACACACACACAC
>NC_056699.1:17381196-17388602 GCF_018831695.1 Puntigrus tetrazona
TATATATTTAAATGTTACTGACCTCAAGCTTTTGACTCGTACTGTTCATCCAGCATCAGTTTCTACGAATTTCAATATTCTGAATAGAAATAGCTAACTTTAACTCTCTCTCACTCAGGTATAACTGTGCAGGACTGAAATTTGGCAAAGTGGACATTGGTCGTTACAGTGAAGTGTCCAAAAAGTAAGTGGCTCTGCTGGGTCTGTTTTTCTGAGCTATTTGTAACCGATTTTGACAATGCTTGCTGTTTTCCCTCCCCCTCTCAGGTACAGGGTCAGCACCTCTCCTCTCTCCAAGCAGCTGCCCTCTCTGGTGCTCTTCCAGGGGGGAAAGGAAATCATGAGGCGCCCTCAAGTGGACAAAAAGGGACGGGCAGTGTCTTGGACCTTCACAGAGGTGAGGCTTAATCCGAAAAATCCGACCTTTCGAGTGGAAAAACTTTGTCAGGAAACATCCTCCTTTATTCTCTGTGTATGTTTCTGCGCTATACAGATCAGTGTTTTTCCTTTGTTTCCAGGAAAACATCATCCGGGAGTTTAACCTCAACGAGCTGTATCAGAAGTCAAAGAAGCTTGGTAAGACCAAAGGAGAGAAGTTCGAGAGGCCCAACGAGTCTGTGTTTTCCCCCGTGCCTGAGGAGGAGGAGCCGGAGGCCGAGACCATCACCGCGATGGACACAGAGAGCAAGAAGGACAAATAGGAAGCGCATGCTGCTGAAGAGCACTGTGAATCACTATGGGACTGGAGCAGGATGTGCTGATGTTCAGTATGCAGAGAGAAAGAGTTTGTACCGAGATATAAACGGAATGATTGTGCTCTTGTTTCTTTTTGTATAACATATTAATTAAGTGCAAAATGAGTCCAATAATATAGTAAATCCTTATGTTAATACCTATTTAAATGTCATAATCATTGATAAACTGGACACAGATGTTCAAACAGCTGTTATTTGGGACATTAATATCAGTCTGTCAGCCGTTTTTAATTTAATCAAGGTGAACATGGGACATCTACCTCTAATATGGTGATCATTAGTAAGGGGTTATTTTGCGTTGCATATGCATCGCATCGGGGAACAAACTTTTTATCATTTATTTTTCTCTTGTATTGTTAATCCTCCCATTCCATTGTCACTCCTAGTATTTTCTTTTTCTAGATTTTTTTTTACTATTTTACTAAGATGTGGCTTGGTTGTGTGACGGTACGGACTACTAGACCGAACGCGGCGGTCCTAAAAGAGTGGGCCTTTAACATTTCATGTTTTGAACATTTACTGTTTCTAAGAGCAAGACCTCAAGATAATATTCTGTAAAATTCAGTTGTTACTTTTTGACATTTAGATCCAGTTACACTTTNTTATTTTCATTTTCTTTGTGCTAAAGGATTATTTAACAATTGTATTCTAAACCGACAGGCACAGAAGAAAGCTGCAGGCAGTCTTCACGTATTAACCTTTTCCAATCATTACCTTTAATTTGTTTGTGTGGAAGCTTGAATTTTTTTTTTCCACAAAAAGCTAAATTGTTTTAGTTCCCTCTCGAGTAAACCGAGTCTTGATTTTTCACTAATCTTTAATGAACTGATGTCTGAAAGATGATGAAGTGCTTTAAGTGGTTGTGAACAGAAGGGTTTTCGCCATTCCAATAAAACACTTTGTTCTTCACATCCATTTTGTTCAAATTTGCTCCTGATTTAGACTCCACAGAGCAACCAAGCCGATGTTTGACGTTTGCTGAAACGTGCACATCTAAGTGACACCATGTGCACAGTTAGCATTTGAGAGGCATTCAAAGCACTCTCAACGACAACGCAAACCATGTGCAAGGGTACAAAAAATATAGTTACATAAAACATTTCCTGGTAGATGTTTCAGGACTAACTGGGCTCATTCCAGAGCATACCTAAATACCAAAAACATTAATATGTGCATACATATAAAAAAAAAAACTATACTATCTTTTTAAAGCCAATATGTTTAAAAACTGTGCTAAAAACCTTTTATTTTCCGAAAACCAGAATTAAAAGCTTAAACTTTAGACATAAAAATACTTAAAAGGCTATAGAACTAAATGATCAACACAAAAATCAATCATTAAACCTATAAAAAGGTTGCCTGAAGAGCACAAATATGGGAGCACATCCATTAATGCATTATGTATGTTTTGGTACATCCAGTTATTTTCAGTTGTAGCGATATGGTAACAAAAGTGCCTAAATATTTTTAGACCTTTTTTAATGTCTACTTCCACATATTTATGGATGGACAGAAAAATATATTGTTCTGTTAAAACAGTTAAAACAGAAATCTATTAAAACAGAAGCAATGCATAAAGGGGAAATTAAAGTCAAAAGCATAAGTGATTTATAAAGAGTTTATTACCAATGCTCACACACACGCACGCACGCATACACATATTCACAACCATGTTCACTCACACCAAACTATACAGTACACGTTCTTTTTTTTCCTTTTCCTCCCTCGCCTCAATCCATCTTTTGATCCAAAATATTCCTATAAGTGTATTCATTGGCTTTGTGTAAGTCAGCAAATACATTCTGTCTCCTGATTTGCCAGCTCTGATCTAAAATGTTAAATCGACACCCCTTGACAAGACAGACGATGATTGAAATGAGTCCTGCACAATGTCACAATCTTCTTGAATGCAATAGGTAAGAATTAAATAATTAAAAATAGAAGGCTTTTGATGATTCATAATGACGGCTAACTTCCACTGATTGGTTCAACTGTCCAATCAGAGGGCACTGATATGGTTCCCCCCCTGTTGTGTGGCATCATGAGCGGGAAGCTTTAAAGCCTACATGACCGGCTAGTCAAGGCCACCATTGAGATTTGGCTCTCACATATTAATATAACAAAATGAAATGTGAAAAAAAAACAAAACAACTGATCTAAGAGGCAGCCAATCAATGTTTACAGGATAAAATTTTAAATACGCCCCCCCGCAGATTGGGCTCCACCATATCAAATGCATTTTTATGCTACGGTTAACCCTCCGTTTACCGGCTGATCTCTTTCCAGCTAGAACGGCCACCAGCTCTTTATCCCTCGATTTGATTAGATAAAAGTCCATAGAGAACAAACATCAGCCTTTGTAAAAAAAACATTTGATCTTATCAATAGCCATTTATAAAGTCATATAAAATAACACTTTAAAAATTAAATAAAAACTTCCTTGAATTTCCAAGGCCATTGCTCAGAAAACACTACTTGCGCTTGAAAAGGCTGCTGTTGCTTAAATAATGCATTAGTCCATTTCCTAATCTTTCCTAATGTTTTGCTTCCCTGGTGCTGATTGGATACAGACGCAACATTGTCGCATGCCAAACACAGTGGTCTGAAATGGCTACTGAATGCCACAGGTCCCCTTTTGTAAAAATCAAATTCCACTCTGTGGGGAAAAAAAACAAAACAAAACTGATAATTTTTTCCTCTATACACAACATTTTACACATTTACGTTGGATAAAAATCTTTTTTTTTGTTGTTATGTACTGAAATGTTTTCAAGGCAATCCGGTCCTTAGCCGTCACATTGAATATGCGCTCCAGCTCCTTACTGGTGAGGAGTCCTGAAGTCCCACTATAAATGACCCCCTGCTCCTCCTCCTCCTCCTCCTCCTCCTCTACGTCATATCTAACCAAAACCTGCTGGTCAGCGTTATTCTCTTTTCAAAAAAAAAAATTAACAGCAGAGGTCAGATGTTTTCAGATCTTTCCTGCAGGCACCAATAAATGTCCACCAAACAGGATTTTCTCTGACGTGTCTGTGAAGAGTCCAGATCTCCATTCTTGACAACACGGGTCAAAGCGGAGCGTCTCTCACACAGAGATCTCGTAAGTGGTCCCGCCGACGCCCGTCACCTTCTTCACCCCGCCTCCAGGCTTGTGGGCGGGGCTCTGAGAAGAGCTAACACTGGAATACGCCTGACCCGGGCGAGTGGACACGCTGACAGGATGAGAGGGGGACGAGGGGGTGGAAGAAGGTTTCGGCTGCCCGTTTGTCCGACTATACGACCTCATCTGAATCTCGTCCCTAAATCAGAGAAAGATCTAGATTAGAATGCACAGCTTCCATTTCCTGCACTTATAGCACCCTGCAGTTTGTGTTTTCATTAAATTGTTGGAAGCGGCAGTTAAAACAGAATAATGACTACATTTTAAGGTGCAATGATTTATATTTTAAATAAAAGCTCTGAAAACAAATATACATATCATCGATTCCTGAAAAACATTAAGCACTGCAACTGTTTTCAACATTGTAAAAAAATGATTCTTGAGCAGAAATTCAGCATATCAGAATGATTTCTGATACATCACGTCACGACTGCTGAAAATTCAGCTTTGCGTCGCAATAANTTTTTTTTATTAAACTCTGTAAGCAAGAGACATTTTATATTATATTTTAGAGTAAAAGCATGATGGTTCTGTAGCATGCATTGATACCTAACAAGCCTGTAAAATGAACAGGGTCAATATTGATAGTGATAGGAAATGTGCAGCTGTCTGTAGTCATGAATGTTTCACTCCCACAGTTAAAAATATAAGTATTACAGTTAATACTTCCACAGTTAAAAAAACCCAAGAATTACAATGTGATAACTGACAATGTATACCGTATCACAAGACGCTTATTATGTGAAATTCACTTCCTGTGATGTGATATACAGTTAAAAGCCTCCCAGATCAGATATTGCAAAAAAGCAGTGAATGAAGTTTAGCTAGAAAGGCAAATTCAGTTTTGCCTGCGAGTAAATTTCAATTTCTCTTAAAACGCAAAGCTCTTATGATAGAATGTTTCATTTTGTTCTCTTCCTCATTCGAAGCAACAAAGTTTCCTGTAAAGATCTTCTGCTTCTTGGTGAAGGCCAGGTTGATTTTGCTGCTTTTGAAAAGCTGACTAATAGCTCGAAGCAAAGCAGGCTTTCCAGACCCCTAAATGAGCAGAGTCATGAAGTTTTCTCTGTCTCTCACATCTATCCATTTAGTCATTTTGCCAATGATTCAAATTGATATGCTTATTAAACAATATCCAGTTTATCTACCTAGGTCGCCATGGTTACAACATGATGTCAGAAGACTTCAAAATGTTTTCCATCCTGTCTTGCTTTATTTGATTTCGTCCATGTTTACTGTGACATCATAATATGGTACTGAAAAAACTGATGGACATAATAGAACGGAGGCAATACTAAATGTTTTGCATTCATGAGGAAAAACTACCTGAAATATGTCCCGATTTTTCAGATAATTTCTGAATAAATAATATTCATTGTACTTTTCAAATAACTTTTCATGCTTACATTAGCAAAGCCTTCTTTGACTGGACAGTTCAAGTTAAATGGTCAGATGTAATAATACAATTTTAAATCTAAATTAAAAACTTTTTAAATAAAATGTGAATGTGTTTAAGTTCCATTAGTAATGCATTTTATAACATAATTCACTACATTTAAATGAATTATTTTAAGTTTTAAAAACGTTTCAATGACTTGTTTTTAGAGTCGACTCTTTCTTTTGAGAGACACTAACGTTACACACTGTGTATTTTCAGATTTAAAACTTTGCAGGACGTTTTCATTTACTTAAAGCTGTGTCATGCAGATTTTAAAACATATCTTAATTAGTCAGCGCTGACAGAACCGCTGTGCTACAGGCATCTCGAGTACGAATCGTGACTAAGGACCTTTTCCAATCCCGCCCCATCTCTCTCGCACATTGCTTCCTGTCAGTTCTGATCTGTACTGTCACAATCAAGGCAAAATTGCCAAAAAAGAAACCTATTTAATTAGTTTATTAAAATAATTGATTTCCATGCCATTTTAAAACTTCACAAACATTCTACACAATGACGTCCAGCAGCAGAAAGCGACATTTCATCACTGACCGAAAGCATAAAATTATTATATCGAAAGAACGAGTTTAGACTGATGGGAAAAGGCAGAAGGAAGAAAGAAGTGAAAGAGATACACTCACAGGAGTCTGGGAGGAGGAGGAGGAAGAGTAGGAGTAAGGAGGCAGCAGGCTGCGCAGAGCGTCGTAAGGTTGAGGGGGAGGTACTCACTTTGGCGCCTGTATGCCCCCTCCCCCGACTGAGGCCGAGGCTTTGCGGACCAGGCGGTACTGCATCTCAGCAGCGGCAGCGCTAGAGTAAGACAGAGACTTCCCCAGCGGCGGGGGGTGCGGCGAGCGTGGAGGGTGAGTGGTGGGCGGCAGTGGCGTGTCAGTGGAGCGCGTGCGGTACGGGTACGAGGGCTGAGGCGGGCCCGAGTCAGAGAGCAGAGGGGGTCTCGAGAANTGCTGCTGCTGCTGAGAGTCGTGCAGCAGGCGTTCCCGCTCACGTTCAGGTGGGGCAGGCGGAGAGGAGGCGGAGCCACGTAGATAGCCGGAATGCTGCGGGGAGGCTAGGAGGGCAGCGCTGGAGGCGGACGGCTGGTGAAGCTCCGCCTCCCGCTGCTGGGCGATCTGTGCCGACAGGTAGGGAGAGCTGTATCCCACCACAGGCGTGCGCGGCCGGCCTGGAGACATCTCGGGTGCTGCAGACTCGAAATCTGGGCTTTCAGACGGCGTGAGCAGACTATCGTACGACAAGCTGCCGTTCCGAGGGGCCGGCGGTGGCGTCTGATTGGCTAAGCTCTTGTAGCTGGTGGAGGTGGTGGCCTCGGATGGCGGGGCGTTGTGGGAAGAGCGAACGCTGGAGGACCGCGAGGCCCCTCCGGCAAGAGCTGTGGTATCAGAGAATGAGGGATACGAACGCCCTCCTAGGGAGTATCCGCTGATCCCTGAGCCTGGAGGACCTCCGGGACCCCCAGCTGCTCGCTCTGGCCCGCTCCGCTCTGCTCCTCCACCCCCCTCGCGCCCATCCAGACTGGGCTCAGAGCGATAGCCTGGCTGCTGACTGGACTGGAGNAGAGAGAGAGAGAGAGAGAGAGAGAGAGAGAGAGAGAGAGAGAGATAGAGAGATAGAGAGAGAGAGAGAGAGATAGAGATAGAGAGATAGAGATAGAGAGATAGAGAGATAGAGATAGAGAGAGAGAGAGAGCAGGCAGAAGAGTTTATGAAGTTTTTAAAGGAAATCGGAAAGCTTAATTTAAAGAGATGATGTCAAGGACAAAACCCTTGGGGGAAGGATGTTGTGGGCCACTGGGGACTGATGATTTAGGAAAGCGCTTTCTACAGCTATAATAAAGAGCCAGAATTGTGATGGACAAAGAGGCTAAGCTTGGAAAGGCAGGGAACAAACTTAGACGCACTAAAGGCAGAGTGTCATTTTTGCATTTGTTTCAGTATAGCTCACCACATCACATGAGCAACGTTAAAAATCAAAAGACCACAACATCTATCTTTTCTTGCCTTGTGGTCTTTGCTGGCAGGGGATAAAAAAAAAA
>NC_056699.1:17388702-17388887 GCF_018831695.1 Puntigrus tetrazona
CGTGGCACATCTTCGTAGGCAGGTAGGGCGAATGGAAACCCATCGAGGGCACTCCCGGGTGAGCGGCGCACTCGCCCACAGACGGCGTCGCGCTGGAGGTTAGCAAGCTGTCGTAGGACAGGCTGCCGTTGCGGCCCGATAACGTGCCAGGGGAAAAGACCCCTTTGTGAGGGACGGAAGCGACC
>NC_056699.1:17388987-17390884 GCF_018831695.1 Puntigrus tetrazona
GAGAGATAGAGATAGAGAGATAGAGATAGAGAGATAGAGAGATAGAGATAGAGAGAGAGAGAGAGCAGGCAGAAGAGTTTATGAAGTTTTTAAAGGAAATCGGAAAGCTTAATTTAAAGAGATGATGTCAAGGACAAAACCCTTGGGGGAAGGATGTTGTGGGCCACTGGGGACTGATGATTTAGGAAAGCGCTTTCTACAGCTATAATAAAGAGCCAGAATTGTGATGGACAAAGAGGCTAAGCTTGGAAAGGCAGGGAACAAACTTAGACGCACTAAAGGCAGAGTGTCATTTTTGCATTTGTTTCAGTATAGCTCACCACATCACATGAGCAACGTTAAAAATCAAAAGACCACAACATCTATCTTTTCTTGCCTTGTGGTCTTTGCTGGCAGGGGATAAAAAAAAAAGGCTTGGGGCCTCATGTACAAAAAGTAAGCAACAAGCAAGCATGACATTTACCCCGTTTGGCTTCCTAGCCTTAAATTGCAGATTTGATTGGAGCCAAACAAGTGACTGTTCATAATTCATCCATTTAACTTGCAGGTACTTTTTTAGTTCACAGAAGAAAATATAGCTCTACTTATGAATACCTAGTTTGTTTTGCTACTAAATGATTTCACCAAAACTGAAGTATTGATACAATATTAATACTCCATTTCTTACACGTCACAGTTACTAATGCTGGTATATTGCTATTAAAAGGGAGACGATTGTTCAATTCTGATTTAAATCCCCGACCCGCAGCGTTAATACTACTATTTGAAATTAAACCTTGTGTACACACTTCCATAATGGAAACTCTGTAAAGTTTTATTCATGAGGCCTCAGGTCTTTCAGAATCAATCAAAATCAGATGGCATGGTGCATTTCTCATCTAATATATCCTAATCCAGCATCACAGAGCCAAAATGGCACACCCCCACAGCAACAATTTATAAATTGTCTTGCACAACGATTTTGTAAGAGACTGATTGTTTGTATTGACATACTGTGGGCTTTATTAACATCTTTATATAACTTCATCTAATATTTCAAGTCAAATATATGAAATGACTACAATGGTGATAAACTAAACAGTGAGAGATTATTATAATGATAATTAAACAAACTCAGCTCCAATAACAAGCTGCATTTAAAAATGAATGCATATGGACACTGAAAAAAAGACAGATACTAGAGAAAGGAGAAGATAATTGGCACATAATAAACCAAAGCACACAGACACACATAAATAGTAGTACAGTGTAAACTTACTGATACTGTTCAACTGAAAGCCACTGAGTCAACCAAATTGGAGGGGAAAAACAATTTAATGGATTGAACAAAAAGTTAGAGAAAAAAAGACTGTATGTGGTATAAAGGAAATAAATACGGTCATGCAAAAGAGTGTAAAGGATATCAACTTAAATGATGTGAATCACCACCATAGATTGTGAATGAGCACACAGACCTCTTTACTTTGGACAAGCAACACATAAATCAACAAAGACAAGTTACCTGGTTGGCATAGGCATGTGTGAGGGCAGTGTGGTTCTTGCCCGGGCTGCTGTATGTGGGCCTGTACTTGAACATGGTGGGGGTGGGTGGGGCTTTATTCAACAGACTACTCTCTGCAAACAAAGAACAGAGTGGTGAACACATCTGAGGAATGTAGAAGTTAATTAAGCTGACACAACGGCATGTAATCTCAATATAAAGGCCTGTTCACACTAAAGATGAAAACCACAACTATGAATCTATGACAACAAATGTTTACACAAAAGGTACCACTAAAAGGTACTAAGGTAATATCATTTGAAACTGATGTATATTACAAAAAAATTCAGAATGAACAACAATTCACTTGAGCATTTAAAGTGACACAAGATAACAGTTATTTTGTTTATATATATA
>NC_056699.1:17390984-17391657 GCF_018831695.1 Puntigrus tetrazona
GTGCTTTGGTTGCTGCTTTGGTGTAGATGTTATCATTATAGTTACATTTACAGTTATTATTCTACCATTTCAAATCAGATTCATAAATGCCATTTGCAAAGAAACGTGTGCAAGCAAAACAAGACCAATCACAAGAGCATGCGCCGAATTAGAATGACACCACTGATGGTATATTTTACATTATTCAACTGAAGTCAAATCCTAAATGTAATCAGTAACTAAAAAATGCTAAAAATAAGGTATAAAGTATCTGTGAATGTTTGAGAGAATCAGAAGGCTACTGTAGTTTCTCTAACCCTCAGAGTGTCCGGCAGGTCCTCGTGACAGCCCAGGGTATCGGAGCTCTGGTTTGGGTGGAGGAGGAGGCTCGGCATCAGCAGACTGACTCTCCATCAAACTGCTCTTAGACTGAAAGATGGCAAAAAGAAGCAGAAAACATATGTGGTTAAATAAAGAAATTGACAAAAACAGCCGACTAAACGTTTTTTTTCTGACTCTTTCAAATCATGGCTCCCTCCTCAATGCCAAAGTAAAAAAAAAAATTGCTATACTGTTGACGGCCTGAACGCACAAACAGTGTTTAAGAGCTGCACATCATTAAGGTACACACTGGGCAGTTATAAAATTTACTAAATTATGTATTTTTATTCTAAATTTTTAGTACTTCGGTTTT
>NC_056699.1:17391664-17396220 GCF_018831695.1 Puntigrus tetrazona
AATGCCAGTTGACATTCCCTTGATTGGTTATTTGTGATGAATTCTTTATTAGCCATAATAATTGTGATTATCAGATGAACCTTTATGGTGGAAGCATAATACCATGCAACCCTATTTGGCACAGAACAACAGGTTGTTGGGAGTGGCAACATGAACACACACTTTAGGCTCTTTCTCAGGCTTTGGACGATTTGGCATGCCAACTTTCCATGAGTAACTGGTTACAACAGACACACCTCTGCTATAATTTAAACAATAACAATGGATTTGCTGCAAATGATGCCAGCAGAATCAGGAACCTTATCAGAGGGATAAAACGGTGACTTCTGAAGATAATGGAGTAAACGTGAATGAACATTTCCTATAATCAATTCCTTCCTTCCATTTCTGCACAGTGGTGCACATTTATCAAGCAGCTCTCTCTGCCACACTGTATCGCCATCCTCCCTTTCACTATCAGTGCTTATAACTCAGCAAGCTACAAGCTGAGCCTTTCGCTTTAGAAACCATTAATGCAGAAATCCATGTACTCCCAAAAAGCATGACTACCTTTCTCATAACTCCAGGTTACAATGTTGAAAAATGTCAAAAACCTGTAATGAAGTGCTCCAATCTGATAGAAATTGCAAGTATTCTTAACATAAATCATTTCAGAGCACAACCTTTCATTATGGAATAAGAAAGTATGTTTGACAGTTTAAAAGCCACTCTACGTTTCAGCCATATTAATGCAAGCCTGTCTGTGTCAGCCGTCCTCAATCAGATGGTAAATGGCACAAACAGATATTTTTTGAGCTACGCCTGCCAGAAAGGGGAATTGGAGCCAGTTGCTTGCAAAATAGTCTAACGCACTCTCTGACCTAGGGATTTTGGCTCTAAGAGAAACATCTAAATCTCAGTGGCAGAGGTAACCATCATGGCCTCATTCAAACAATTTAAATCATGAATTTCCATGGCCTATCTAGTTACCAGATAAGGTTTATCAAAAATGTAATTTAATTTCATAGCTTTCTCAGGTCTGGAAAATACAATTTAAAAATTCCCTGATATTTCATATTAGTTGAGAGACTCTTCTTCCAAAAGGAGAAGGATGGAGAGAAGCACTGTAGAAAATAAGTAAAAAGGCTTTATTTCCTTACCCGGTGAAGGTCTCCTTGGATTCCGTTGTCGAGCACCTTGGCTGCCAGTTGAGCTTCGGTAAGCTGCGGTCGGAGGAAAGGAGGCTGAACAGACACCGTCTGAGCCTTCCTCTTTCTACCAAGATACCTGAGCGATCAGAATACAACACTGTTTAAATCTCAATAAGAAAATACTACATATAGGTCAAAGTTGTGAACATAGTGGAAAACATACCTGGGTGCCTGTGAGCTGCACAGAACGTGCGAGACGTTCCTCAAGCAGCCATTTGTGAAGGGGTTCACGCCTCCCCTGAACTTCCCTGTTACCTACAAACAGAGTTTACCATTACACAGTAACCTTAGTAGTTACTTAACCTAACTAGTTATTTGCCATAAAACATTTGTGACCATGGACCACAAAACCAGTCATAAGGGTCACTGTTTTGTAAGTGAGAGCTAAATAAATAACCTTTCCATTGACATCTGGTTTGTTAGGATAGGACAATATTTGTCAGACATTGACTATCTGAATCTCCGGAATCTGAAGGTTGCAAAAATCTAAAGAGAGAAAATTGCCTTTAAATTAGTCTAAATGAAGTTTATAGCAATGCATATAACTAATCATAAATTAAGTTTTGATATATTTACAGCAGGAAATTTACAAAATATCTTTACGGAACATGATCTTTAATTAATATACTAATGATTTTTGGTATAAAAAAAAACATTATTTTGACCCATCCAATGTATTGTTGGCTATTGATAAAAATATACCTGTGCTACTTGTTGCTGGTTTTGTGGTCCAGGGTCACATTTAAAAATAATTAAAAAGAGATGGAATGAGGCAGTAAAGAAAAATTGTGAGACAATAAAACACAAAAGTGTGCACGTTGTCAACACAAAGAGTAGGAGAAATGGGCAGAAACTGGTTTGGGAAGAGGATTAAGATGAGATTACAATCTAAAGAAGGAGGCCAGAGAGAAGGTCATATTTTGTAGGATTATAAAACTGCTTAATAGGGATTTTAATCCCAGTTCGCCACCACCAACAGCATGGTTATTGACAGGAAAACAAACATAACAACAGAAGATTATGACTTTGCATGTCACAACCTGCTCATTGGTGGTCCTGCCTCTTGCCACCAGAACAACATGGAAACCAGTGAGACCTGCCACTGGGATGAAGAAAAGCCCAGCAACACACATGACACCCATACTGACAAAGGGTCAAGGAAAAATAGCGCATCATAATATAATTCAGTTAAGTTCAAGACACCGTTTTCAAGTACTGTTTTTTTTGGTCACATAAAACTGAAATTTTTTTGAGGATACGTGACAGCTGAATGCACTCTGTCCAGCTGCTGGGTGTGGTAGAGAATGAAAAGCAGGCCGAAGCCAAAAACGCCCATTATGTGAGCTGTCAAAGAGAGCAGGAACAGGAAGAAGTAACGGTAATTCCTCCGGCCGATACAGTTGTTGACCCACGGGCAGTGATGATCAAAATCCTGCGAGAAGAGAAGAGGCAATAAGTGTGTGTGTGAGAGTCATAATGGTGAAAAAGACAGAGAAAAGCTTAAGGCTGTCCAAAGCAAGCACACTTATCTACTTAATTAACACAAATCGATCAGTCTAGTCTGCAAAGCATTAGTCAAAGCAAGAGTGGACAAACTGATTAACGATAAAGGTTTTACCCTTAGAAAAAACTGCAAATGTTATGGAATGGCTATGTATTGTAATGTCATTTGTTTTGTTAATACACAATAATGGGAGTCAGCTTAACAATGACTGGAATAAGGTACGAGTGTGTGTTTACCTCCACACAGTTGTCACACACAGAGCAGTGAGAGCAACGCGGGGGTCTGTAGAAACGGCAGGTGGAGCACCACTTCATCCGCACTTGAATGCCTCGAATCTCCACAGTCTTGTAAAGAGGAGCCCGGAAATCATCCTCTTTATCCTCATCTTCCTCAGCTACAACAGATACACAGAGTTTTAAAATGCCTTCCTCAGTGGATCAAACTACAGTTGTATTTTATTGAACTCCATCTTAAGTCAACAACCCCGTTCATTTTATAACCAATGTATACATGTGCTCTTTAACACACATCTTGTGCACAATTCATTAGTGTAAAATGAACCTAACAGACAAAGTAAATAACCAATAGCCAATTAACTTTCAGATTTCCAGATTCCCCCCCCAGGGTTGACTTTAAGATCGACTAAGTTATATTACTATATACCATTGTAGAACTGATTAACAATAAACATTCTAATAATTATTATGCATTAAATACATTGTATTTTATTTCTACCCAATATCAGAATCATTTTTGTTAGTTTTAGTTAACAAAAACACTGCTTTGCTTAAAGGGTTGATTCAGCTAATGTTTAGTACATCAAGATCAGTTAAATAAAAAAATATTCCATCCATTGACTACAGTATGAAGTATAGACTTAAAAAAACAAAAACAAACAAAAAAACAACATTAAGTGGTTTATATATAAAGCTGTTTGTTTTTCCAATAAGAGAGCGACACATTCTACTGCAGCTGTACACTCACACAGACACATAATCGCAGATTGCTTCATTACCTCTAGGAAAGATGCCAGGATCCATAAAAGTGGCCATACAGAAGTTGGCCAGAACAAACAGAAACATAATGCCATTGTATATTGGCACAGCAACGGAAAAATGCTCTGAAAGCCAAGGGCACCTGTGAGAAAAAGAGGCATGAATGAGACTGAAATCACACACTACATGCATGTTTTATATATTTTCGTCAAGTCTGTTTAACTGTCCTAATTTAGGAAAAGGGCTGGTTGTCAAGGGAACTGATAATCACTGATAATGTTTTAACCACATTCTTACTCTAAGCAATACAGACGTACAGATAACCATACAATTTCTCCCGGGAAAGAGAGGGTACCACAAAACATACAATGTGTGAGAACACAAAAACAGAAGAGAGAAGAAAATGAGAGAGACAGAGAGAGAAGTGGCTCTTCATGACAGATGCTGTCCTATTTTCATTGCCTTTCAGAGTTTAATCTGAGGGGTTGGTGAGAAGAGAGGGATCGGGGGGCAAATGACAAGAATGAACAGACGTGACACAGCATCTGACTTAAGCCCCCCAGATTTCCTTTTGTGTGTGAACTGGAAGGGCCTTTTTTATTTTTTTGGCATGATGACTATTTCATAGTCCTGTTATTTTTTACAGGTCACGACATGCAGAACACAGGGCACAAGAAGTCAACAGGAAGCTGATGCGATTTCTTAATTTCGCCAAGAGAAAACTATTAATAAGTGCAATTACTAATAATATTACATATTTATTATTTGGTGATACACATTTGACAGTAAAGCACTAAGCTTGAGTTGGGAAGCATACAAAATGTATAGTAATTAGTTTCAATCAGTTTCAAATAAAATTTTACTTTA
>NC_056699.1:17396320-17410449 GCF_018831695.1 Puntigrus tetrazona
TATATAAATATAAAAAAATCTACAACAGGTGCACAGACCAATCTCAGATTTAAAGTCCGCATACATCTTAGTCTAGACAGAAACCATACAAAACATTTTTTATTTTTAACCAAGTTTATGTTTGGAATGATGCATTAAATGAATCAAAATTAACGGCAAACATTTTCTATTCCACCGTTTAATAAACACCGTTTATTAAATCATCATATTAGAACGAGTATGTGACACCGAAGAAGAGTAATGGATGTTTAATTAAGTTTAAATTTAGGATAAAGGCAGGTCCGTAGAAGGCCTGTTAACCAAACCGTTGGGCGTTAATAAAGACTACGTATTAATCAAGCAAGTTTGAGGGGTGGTGTGCACGATTTTTCATTCTTCAAGATTTTCTCACCAAAAACATAATGTAATATTTATACGGTAACAGTGTTATATTCCGCACCCTTTTTGAAACGACGCCTTGGAAAAAGGATCAAACTCCAAGCAAACCGTAAATCAGCATAATTCTCAACGATATTCAATGCATAACAGATCAGCCAATCAATCTTGGAATATGGAAGGTACGAAACGCAGCTGACAATTCTGTCAACAAATAGAAAATTCATAAGTAAATAAAAACGCTCTATTAACAACCGGCCCGATTTTAACTCTCCGCTTACCTGCGCATCTCTCCAGGAGACACTGACTAGATTCACGTTAGCATTAGCCATCTTCGGAGCTGTATGGGGTGGCTTTTGTTTGACATGATGATGGGTGGCAGCAAAGAGGCCGGACGTTTCTCTCCATGCCCTGACGTTCACGAGTGGATGTGTTCTTCACGGATCAGAGGAATGTCTCACACACCTGCATACGCAACCTGACAATCACAACTACAGCGCTTTCATCCAACCGTTCAGCGAAAGAGTGAGCAAAGAGGCGTGGGTCAAGAGCAACCACTGCTATACGTTGCTCCGATTAAACATCATTTCGCAGACGATATAAAAGCGATCACGTGCGAGTCGAGGGTCACCGCCCAAACGAAACGTTTAAGACAAAGCGGTGCGTGTTAAACGGACGAACAATGAATGAGTGTCTGCTAAAATGACAAACTATTGCATCATAAATCGCGCTGAAAGAATAAAAGCCATTAATTACTCTCAGATGTGCTGCACCGATTTAAAGAGGGCTGTGGTTTTGGGGTCTGTTCGTTTGATTCGGGCTCAGCTTTCAAGCGACGAGGAACGTTTTCCAAGTCTCCGTCTCCTTCTCACATATCTGAGTTTAATTAGCAAGAGCTTTACGCTCCATCCGTATCCATAATGATGATTTAAACACTGCTTGTGTCTGCACACACACACACACACACAGTCTCCATCTATTTCACTCAAAAGAACACAAAACGCTTGGCTTCCACATTTTATCCCAAGGCTGTCCTCCCACTAAACCTCATTATAACACCAGCATCTGAGCACAAACACTGAAGGGCTTTTTCTAACTACTGACCATAAATGGACTGTAATTGTGCTGAAAAGACCACTGGGAGATTGCTCTCTTGCTTAAGAAACTGTGAAGCGGCGGATGACGGAAACTCGCCTGGACACCTTATCGTCTAATCTTTTGTCACGCTTCCTTTTTGTACGCAAAACATTTTCAAGGCGAAAAGCTGTAATTACATCGAAACCATCTCTATTAACAATCAAAAGCATCCACTTTAAAATCGCTGACGTGCTGGTTTTTTTTGTTGTCGTGTGCTTCAGCGTTGGCACCTGGAACCTCATTGTTCACGTCAAAGTGACAGCTGGAAACTTCAATCTTTTAACTCTTCTGTCAGCGACGCTCTTTCTTAACTGCTGATTCGAGAGAGCACAACTGCAAAAACAACAGGACGGCACTGTTGACCCTGTCTATTTCTTTAGCTGTGCTTTTCACAACTCTTAACACTCAACTAGACTCACACAGTCAAGTGGGGTCAGCTGTCAACGCTATCCACATCAGACCTTTGACCCTCACCTGCCCACCACACACACACACACACACACACGTGTTGGTATTTGTGGTTTATGAGGACTCTCCGTAGGCATAATTGTTGTTATACTGTAAAAACTGTATGTGCTATTGTCCTACACCTTGCTAAAAACTACATTTAGTATGTTTTTTAAGCCTGTCATCATAAACCACCTTCAAATTGTGAAACCTCCATCATACCCATGCCATTAAACAAATGTGTGTCCCCATAAACCACAAAAACCCACACGCACACACACAAACTGACACTTCACCAAAATACCTAGTAGACTTCTTTAATGATTTTGTAAGAAGTCTCTTATGTTCTCTAAGGCTGCATTTATTTGCTCAAAAATAATCTCTATTTTAATGTAGGCCTACTCCAAAATGGTTAATTTTTTTTTTTTTTTTTTAATCGAGGCTTCAGTGTCACATGATCCCTCATTTGTTAATGCTGGCTAATGCAACTAACATTTACATTTAACATTTCAGTTAATGCTGATAATTACTCCTTTTGATCTTGATGCATGTAGTAATCTATACATCAATAAACACTGTAGAAGTAGCCTTGTTCATTATTATTGACGCCTTATTAATGTTAAGAAATGCTGAGCAGCAAATGTCGTTTCTTATAATCAATTTTAAAAAGTAAATGTTTACTGTTCAATGCTTCGGCTCAATTTCATGGATTCTTGCTAAATAAAAACCTATTTCTTTCAATTAATGTCCCCAAGCCTCTGAATGATGGTGAAGCTAAGAGAGGTCTTGAAAGGAAACTAGAGAGGAAGATGTTTATTGCTTAAAAACAATGACTGTAATAAGCTCTATATATTACAGCCTGGACTGCTCGCACACACACACACACACAATCTCATACTCTACACATGAACACAGTCAAGTCAAGACCACTATAATAAATCTACCCTGCAGAGTATAACATTTTAAATATATGGATTTTCATTTAAAGGGATCAAAATCGTTTTTTAGAGCATACAAAGAAAAACCACCGCAACAATACAGACTGAAGGGCTCTTAAATGTCAAGCGTGTTTCATTCTTCAATTCTGAACTGATTAAGAGAACAGCACTGGATGTGTAGCTCAGCTTCATTTCCCACTGTGATGCCCATGAAGGATCGTGGATGTCAGGCACAAAAACACCTTCTCCAGCCAGAGTAGTGCAACATAAATGAACGGTGTAAAAGACACGTCCCAACAGGCAGTTTGAAACTGCAGGAGACAGCAAGAAACAAAAGGCAACAGTGAAGATCCAAATGGGGGGAAAAAAAAGTGTTCCAGCTATCCTCTCCAACAATGATGTCCCAGAGCAGAGGAAAACAAACAAGCCAGCACAGATAAGACAAGATTCTTCTTCTATCTGGTCCCTTCCACCTATACAAGCCAAACAGGGCTTACTGTGAGAGCAGAGACAGGCTCTTAAAAACAACACATTTTACAACAAATCTGGACTCCAACTGGAAAAAAAAAAATTAACTCATTTCAACTGCTTCCAGACCTTTAAGTGCCCCTATTATGGACTTTTGAAAACGATCTTTCATGCGGTGTGTAACACAGGTCCGAGCGGACGGAAACGTCTTGCAATGTTTCAAATCTGAAAGCGCACCGTGTATAAAATGATTGTGTCTCAAAAGAGTCGAATCACTGAAACGAGTCGTTTTCAAAACGAATCGTAATGACGTCAAAAGGAAACATTAGCTAATTGCTCGCCACTTGTTGGTCTTTTCGACTGGTTCTGAACGAAAAAGCTAATTCATTCCTAGGTGCCACTTTCGGAGCGGTAAAAGCTCACAAACACTGCTTTAGACGCAACGGAGCGATCACCACAGGGGTTTGGAAAAAATATTTGTTGAATCGCTTGGGAGTCATTGCACAAATAAGGTAAAAAAAAAAATGTTTTTGCATCCTCCCAAAATATAAACCTTTAATAACTCAAAATTTAAAATGTTTCTCCAAGAAGAGTAAAATAACATCATCAGCGCAAATAACAATAAATAAATATGCCTTTGCGTTCCCATTCAAGCAATGGCATTACTCTATGAAATCAAATACGGCAGCCACCGCAAATATATTTTAAGCATTTACTGAAAGCACTAAAAAAGAAACAGAGGCAGCATGCAAATAAAGGAGTTTTGCGTCTTCTGACCATGTTCAAGCACTGTTCAAGCTATCGTAAAAAAAGGAAAGACCAAACTCTGACTCACAGTGGCGTTGAGAAACACCCTTGGTCGGGATGAAGCTATAATTGCGGGAGCCTTTCTGAATTTTACAGTCAAATTGAATGGATTTGCATTGGTGATTTCATTCTGTCTGAACACTGCGGGCTGACAGGCAGCAGAACGCTTTACTCCAGGCCTCTGGGGTCACTTCTCATTGAGTCCTTTTGCGTTTCCTTTTGGCTTGATTAAAAATGACATAACCACGAATAAAAAGGCGGCAATCAGAAAGCATATCTCATATACGTATATGCATATCATGTCCTCATACAAACGCTCATACAAACCCTGAAAAATGTTATTTCCTTTAAACAAGTCACAGTTCTCTCGCTGGTGATGAAATTCAAATTGAGTTTAATTTATTCTGCGTTATTATAATTTATGCGCCAAACCAAGAAATGAACTCATTTCTAAGCACTGCACAATCAACAACAACTCATTACAGCATCTGTTTACTACGTGCGGGCATATCTCTTTTTAGTTAATACATAATTACATTTTTAATGACATACATACAGTAAAGTTCAAAACTTTGAGGTCAGTAAGATTCAATTCTACCAAGACTGACTGTACATTTTTTAGATTGTAAAAAAAAAAAAAAAAAAAAAAANTTTTTTACAAAATTGGAAGCAGCTCAACAGTTTTTAACATTGATAATAATTAGAAATGTGTCTTGAGCATTAAATCGGCATATAATAATGATGTCTGTAGGATCATGTGACAATAAAGACTGGAGTAAGGCACGCACACACACACACACACACACACACACACACATTAAATAAACCCATAGGGGCCAAGCTGGCCTTTACGTCTCTTACATCAAAGCACCAGAGACCAGAAGCACCTCTGAGATCCTTTCAACAGTTTGATTGACAGCACCTTCTCTCTGAAGCGACAGTCTCCACGTGGATACTTCATCTTCTGGGTTCATAATAGCAGGCTTCGACTGAAAACACTTTGTCACTCCGTTTAAGATGGAGCAGTCAGTCGGTTAAAGTATATCAATTGCGAGGTTTGAAAACAACCCAAGAGCTCAATGCCCCCTTTTCCGATTCACTAATGCTTTGGAACACCGCGAAAGGGGCGAAAACGGTGATGTGCTGCTTTTTTAAATCAAGCCCAAGAACGCAATACTGCAAAAGCAGTGATGGTAGGCGTAAAAGACGAGAGCGTTCAGAACGGGTGGAAAAAAAAAAAGTGAGAGAAAAGAGGGTGGAGACAGCTCGGGTGGGCGCAGCTGAGGTGGTTAAATGTGTTCCACATGTTAGTAAAACAGAGGCTTTTCCAGCCAGTGGGCAGATGAATGGTTGGAAAGGGGGATGGAGAAAAAGGAGTAGCCCTACTCACTCAAGCTCCCTCCCTGCCTGCCATCTCCCTCTGTTTCTCTTGCTCCATTGCTGCCCTTTTCACCTCAGAGGTAACATCCATCCACACACACACACAAACACACACACAAACACACACACACACTCCGAGAGCTCCAGTTACCCCAGCCGGTCTGCACAGGCCGCCTCTGTGTTTTAGGGAAGATTTCCAGACAGGCTATGATTACGAAAGCCAATAGAGGAGCGGCAGAAAGACCGTATTTTTAGCTCTCGAGTGGGGTCAGGAGGCTTCAGTGCATTTAATAACAGGGCGATCACCTGGTTACATCTGAGTGAAGCGTCTACATAAAGTAAAACCCCGCACCACGTGAAATTCATTTATGCTGAGGAATAAATGGAAAGTACTGACCAAAACAGAACTGTCTGCTGGGGCGGACGAGGCGAAGCAAAGCCCAGCAGGACAATTAAGTTCATTAGAAGCGTGTACAGGAGGGATTCGCCATCTTTTAATGAGAGGGAACTCCAATACGAGGAAGCAAACAATCTGCCTCAGATAACTTAAAAATATGTTTTGTTACCTTTAAATTATCAGAAAAATACGCATATGCAGTTTTCGCTATCATGCCAGTATGATTATGTCGCAATCTGGGTCTGGATTTAGTAAATGAAGAAGAAGAACTGCCATTCTCAAGAAAAAGACAGGCTTTGCTGTTACCTGGTGGTTCACGATGAAGACTCATTGATAAATTTCTGTTTGAAGCAAGAAAAACATTTTTGGGCTTTTTACTGGAACTCAAAATCTCCTCAAATTAGTTCCCGATTCGTCAGACGGACAATACTCTGAATGAACTCACTGAATCATCAGCTGACTCAACTTTCGCTATCCGTCTAGAAATGAAGCTTTGTGTGAATAAAGTTCATGAAAATACAGAACTAATAAATTGACAGCAAGAAAGGTACTCGTGATAACCCCAACGCCCTCGAAAAACACCTTGAAGGACCTCCGCCGTCTCCGCTCGAGAGCAGCTTGCAATCTCCACCACCGATCTAACCCCAATAAACACCCCGCCGCTTTATGATCCGACGGGAATGTAGGAACAGTGAAAAGTTCGAGCTCCTTTACAGAGCGCCGGCTTCATCTGTTGTCACTTCTGCCGCGGCACGTTGCAAATGTCAACACCCCGCCGGGCTTTTCTCAGGGGAAACGGTGTCAGAAAATTCTCTTTCAATGAGAGAAGCATTCTTTTAGAACTAGTGCTGCAATTATAGCAGGATCCGCCGATTCGTCATCCTGGATGGAGA
This sequence comes from Puntigrus tetrazona, assembly GCF_018831695.1. Classification (NCBI taxonomy): domain Eukaryota; kingdom Metazoa; phylum Chordata; class Actinopteri; order Cypriniformes; family Cyprinidae; genus Puntigrus; species Puntigrus tetrazona. Next base: position 17,403,163 of record NC_056699.1, read on the forward strand.
AGCAAACCTCTTTTCGGCTCTACGTTCTCAGACACTTGAGGGTCAGCGTAGCTTTCACTAACTGCCCATTAAATCAAGTTTTTCTGTAAGAAAAAGCTTCCGTTTATTTCATCTTGACTCTTTGAATTAGTTTTCAGCCTGTGGCTGTGAGCTACTCAGAATATTCATAAATAAGCCCACACTTTAAATTTTTAACCAACAGGGACTGTTAACATGTAGAAGAACAGTTCGCACAGATATGAAAATTTGTTGAAGATTTACTCACCCTCAGGCCATCCAACATGTAGAGGAGTTTGTATCTTCAACTAAGCAAATCTAGAGAAATGTAGCATTACATCACCAATGGATCCTCTGAATGGGTGCCGTCAGGATGAGAGAGAGCTGAAAAACCTCACAGCGATCGTTGTTAAGCAAAAACCTCTGCGTTTCGTAATAAACAAATCCATTAAGACAATTTCAACTTCGAATTGTCGTTAAAATACGAGCCCTTTCTCCATAACATTGCTTTCTTCAGTGACGAATGAATAGAAATATCCACAGATCAAGCATCAACCGTTCACAAAGCGGTCCAAAATAGCGGATGCTGATGTGAGAGGGCAATATTTTCGTAAATACACGCAGCTTTTTTACTTCACAAGAATGTTGGAGTCATGTGGATTGTAATGTTTTTAAATCAGCTATTTGGACTCTCATTCTGACGGCACCCATTCACTGCAGAGGATCCGTTGGTGAGCAAGTGAAGAAACATCTACATCTTGGTTTTCCTTTTTGAGTGAATTTCTCCTTTAAGCACATTACTTACAAAACGGGCATTTCTTCAATAATTTGCCGAATTGCTTCATTAGATGATAGTGTGTTGTAAAATTATTCAATCTGATTTCAGTCAGATATTTTCGTATAACTTAAAGCCCCAATAGATCCACTCAGACTGCCTCACAGACAGCATGCTGAACCCGGGGCCATCAATACAGACAGATAATGTTTCTGTGCATCGTACTTCATTGCTCATAGATTGTCTGAGAGATGCACTGGCAATCAATGAAAACAGGTCCAACAGTTTAGCCACGCATGCAGAATCAAACAGTTGAAAGTAGTGCAATCAGAAATCAAAGCGAATAACATTTCACAACTTTAGTTTTTCTACATTTTTGTAATCAAACAAACGCAGCCTCGTTGAGCACAAAAAAATACATATACAAAACTCGCTCATTCAAAAAAAAGTGGAATACGGGAATGCAAAAAGGCACGTATCCAACCAATCTCTCTCGACTGAGAGCCAACAGCTGCGGGTGTCAAAATGTTACACCGGAAATTTATGGTTATGCATTGCTGTAACTGATAATGCAGCGTAATTGTATTTCTCAGAGGGCGCGCAGACTAGTTTAAGCCACGGCCAATCTTCTTATACCAAATTAACACCGTCATTTGGATCAATCTTCATGAGCACCCCCTTTACTTAATGTCAACGAACCAGGGGAAACAGATTTGATCTCATTACTGTCATGTAGCCTCTAGCTAAGAATACATGAGCTATGACGTCCAAAATTAGATTCCCACATCAGTTCTAATGCGAGTCCCACATAGGGTGAGAGCGAGTCATAGCTGTCTCTATTGTTTAAAGCGAGCTCGCAGGGCTGGAAAGAAAAGGATGCGATTTAATTTTTGTTTTGCAGTAGTCGAGAACCACCCAAAAGACACCGATAGGCTAAATAACGTATTCGATAGCCGTGCTAAACCATTCTTGCGATTCCCATTTCATTCGCACTAACTTACACCCGATGAGCGGCGGATATCTGCTTGTTTAACCGAATGCGTTTTCCCCGTTCAGTACAGAGATAACGACACAATAACGGCAACGAAAACTTTTTTGTTTACCTTCTCGTGTAGCTTCCTCTAGGGAACGCGCGAGAAATACAAATCATTTTAAATGAACGAGACTTAAAAGACTGCAGCCAAATCCGCAAACTGCTCATGGTTATAATTAAAGTTTATGGCCTGTATTCACTGAGCTTTATGAACGGTTACAGATCTGAGCTCAAGCTTTCTTCATCTTTCTGTGCATGTGAAAGGGAAACGCAACAAAGATCCATAACACTTTTGCTTGCAATGTTGTAAGCAACCTTTATGGTTACAGTAAAAAGAAGAAAACCGGGATTATGGGAACTATTTCTAAATTCTCAGTCCCAGACCCTTCCCTGATTTGAATAATTTATATAATTAGAGATTCATGGACATTCACCAACACTGACAGCAGCACAGCTCTGTTCAACCAAAAAACAAAAAATGACCTAGATTGAAAATCACAATCGCTTATCCATATGCGCACTATGCATGTGCATACTGCTACAAATATTGGACGATTTGTGATTGAATGACATTTGAATATCATTCATCTGCGAAATCTCACCAATGTTTAAACGTACCTTTTCACCTGCACTTCTATCATCGTTTGCTCACCTAAACCTCACTTAAACCAGATTTTTTAATGAATGTCAGCTGGGTCTGTTAATTATATGGATTGCACGGACAATAATAATGTTTTTTGTCCTTTTGCGGTAACAAAATATATTGTGAAGAACACGCCTTACGTCGTGGGAAAATAAACGTTTCTTTTACGTTCCTCGGAAGAAAGATATAGTCGTCAAACCTTCTCCTCCACTCCTAAAACCACCTTCCTTACGCTTTTTCTGGTTTGCCCATCACTCAAAGTGCTCTTTCTGCATTGCATTCCCCAATAAACGCCATTATTATGCTCTTTATGGGTCTCCGGGATCACGTGCAATTCATCGGCCAAATATTATTCTCTTCCTGACAGTTTACTAAACAAACAGCACTTGAATTAATATCAAATTCATCTTCTCTTTCAAAACCCCCCCAAAAATAGATATATTTTTGCATGCAAGTACTTACACGGAGTACAAGTGCTTATTGTGAAATCGTAACAGAACAGCATAACAATATTACAGGCCCATTAACAAAAAAGCACAGCAGGGAACGGATATAAATATAAAAGGAGATGAGTACTTCATTAACGGCCTTAAATTTAAACTGTAGCCCATTATGTCACCATAATGTTTAGAAATACTCCAGACCACAGGACATCTGCACACAGAGCGCTGTTAATCCAATCTGTCCCCCTTAAGGGAACGAGGGAAAGAGGTTAGACACAAATTAAAAGGGGGACACTATCTGACAGTTCACACTGATAGGCTTTCACTGGTGGTGAAACAGCTACACAAACCATTAAAAAAAGGCTCAAAGGTGACATTTCCCTCCATTTAAATCAGCATAAAGCTCAAACACTAAACATCATACTGACACAACGAATGAAGACCCTAATAATTCATCTTTTGGCTCACTGCTAAAAGCAGTTCTGGTCATAATTCCAAGCGATTGACTCTAAAGGCTCATTTTCTTAAGGAGAAAAGTGATGGACCAAACTTCCAAATGGTCACAAATGTCAAAAACCAATGATATTAATACGGCTGCAGCGAGGCCGCATGGGAAAACCAAGCTTGTGAAGATCTGTGTAAATGCCCGACAACAGATCTCCCATCACTTCTCGCATTCAGGAGAAGAAGTCCTCACACGTGCTTCGTTTCCTCGAAGGTCTATCAGCCGTTGTCTGGCGAGCATTCGGTGAACAAGAGCGCCTTAGGTGAGCTTCACGAGCTTCGGGTGCCGTTTTAAATACAGATGGCGGTGAGGTTTCGGAGGTCAGAGGCTGGACGTGGACGCACCTTCTCGACGGCTACAGGAGGAAACTGAAAAACCAGTCCGTTTCCCATCATTTGCATAGGAAACTAAGCATGCGAAGGTCTACATCAGAACAATCTCTATTTACTCCAAAGCAGAATATTAATCCAAAATAGCAATGGGTCGAGCTCTTAATCCACAGATCCTCATCCATCTGCTCAGGGCTCAGTCTCCCAACCCAGTACGCAAATTTATAATAGTCTTATATGGTCAAATTTATTGTTAAAAATGAATAATGCTGGGGACATTATATCACTGGGCCTCCTGCACCCAAAAAGTACCTTGATTATTACACCGAAATGAGGATATAGTTCCTAGCCGTATCGTCCTAGAAAATCGTAACGTTTGATTTTCCGTCAGTCTTAGTAGACAATGGTTGTTTTTTTGGGCTGAATGGTAATGGTCTGATCAGATTTAATGAGCTATGCTAAGCTACAGCTAAAAGTGAGATCGGCTGGATGCATTCGTAAACGGCAAAACTCAACTCTAGGTGAGCTGGAAAATAGGCCTATTTTCAAAAAAAAGTGGCATGTTCCTTTAAGTTCATCGACCAGCTTTGTATTGCGAAAATGTTGGTCGTTTTAAGTAAACGAACAATGCGTAGCATTCTTTATATCCTGCACAAAGATAACTGCGATTATACGTAAAACACGTCATCTAATCCCAAGGACTTTCATTAAAACCACCCTACTTCAACACTTTTAGATTATATTCGGCTGAGCCCAGTGCATTATGGGTGTTATAGTTCTGCTTTTTCTTTTCGCCTCAGCTGTTTTCCTCAAGTTTTCTCTAGTTGCGTAGCACTGATTTAGACGTGCTAATAGTCATTCGTGTAGGGAAGTTCCCTGAATCCCAACAAATGCCTAGATATCTCAAAAATCAAATGCAGGTGGGTATTTAGACTTGAAATAATTCCGGGATTTCCACACATCCTGCTATTTTTTTTTTTTAATCAGTATTTTGTTAAATCCTTTATAATTATCATGACCTCGTATTAATTATGAGACTATAGAGTGCTGCGGCGGTGACGTCAAAACTCGGGAGACTAATTTGGATTTCCTAGAGATTTCCTATGGGTTTTTATAATGGAATTTTTCAATTAATTAGTAAAATAATGCACCAGGTAAATAAAACCCGAGGGTAACCTGGCTATTTGTGCGTAAAAAAAAACATAAGCGCTTCAACAATGTTCGGCATAGGTGTATGTTATTTACATTGTAAAGAAAAAAAGTTGAAATATCATCAGTTCATATTCACCGCAGGCCTCGTTTCGCTCAAAGCGAAAAACGCCTTTGGAGAAATCTCAAGGGGACCCACGGCTTCCAGCTTTTCGCGTCACAGCAGCAGCATTTATATTAAAAAAATATACTATTAAACATGAACTGTCACGAAGAAAAAGGTGTTAGAAAGGCTGATGATATCACAATCTCCAAGATGCTCTTTCTACTAAACACACCGAAAAGCAAGCAGGTTTATGCCTGCAAGATGACCAAATAAACGGTTTACTGTGGGCTGTAATCTGAAAGCGACTAGTTCAAGTGATCCAAAGCACTGAGCCCAATGTTGATTCTTCAAACAACTGCTTGAGTAAATCAAAGCCTGTCACACTCGACGCTTGATGAATGCCTCGGCTTTAAAGCAGCTTCCAGACCATCATCAATGCACTTTGCGCTGATCACTTCATGCTGATCTTTGGTAACGACTTTAGCCTTGCATGGTGCGAGAAAGCTTTCGAAGCAAAGATCGATGCACTCCGCGCACCGAAGCCGAACGCATTTCAGAGCAACGTCTACAAACTCAAACGCGTCTCTAAACCACCAAAACCATAAAAACGCATCGCATTTCAAAATCGGTGCAATGAATGAACAGAGCAGGAGTCTCACCTAACAGGCACATCGGCTCAGCCTCGAAACTTATTTAATAGCACAAGTATGAAGAAAACCAGCTGAAGAAGTCGTTTCACGTGTGAAAAAGCGAATACGGTTTAGCATTTGAAGAGCCGTCAAAATGCAGGCTTAATGCAGGCTTAGTGCACGCTTTTTAAATGAAGAAATCAGAGAAATAGCTGAAGGCTATTAGTCAAACCCGCAGGCCTTGTGGCCATTTAACTGTCATAAAACTTATCCCAGCGAACATCTCACGATCTTCTCCCTCCCATCGCGTCGCGGAACGGCGCGTGAACGAAATCGCCGCAAACTTACGTGAAAACGAAGAATAAAGTAGTGGATCCCACCAGAAGAGTGGCGGCAGTGGACACCGGGATGTATTTGGTGGGTTTAAATCTTTTTCCAACGCTGCTGGGCATTCTGTAAATCCCACATTCCTCGTTTATTTGATCCCTATCGTCAGACGCGCGCGAGCCCCGCACCGTTCAGCGCCAGCCGGCTAAACGCGTATTCGCTCCCGTCGCACGCGCCGTTAAATCGCGGTCCTCGGATACGCGGTCGGGAATACGAGACTGAAAAAATCCCACCCAGCTCAATTCAGCCCACCGCCGCTGAGGTCACCGCGACGCTCGAAAGGTGGAGCCTTCGCTACGCAAATAGAGGAGGAGGCGACGCACGCTCGCTCCATCGGAGGGGCCTGGTCTGTCTCGAGCGCTCGAGCGGAGCGGAGACGCGGGCTTCTGCTGCGGCGGAGAAATCGCACGCGGGGGTGGAGTTCCCGCGCGCGCCTCGTTTTATTCAAAGGGCGGTCGTGAATGAAGCGCTTTTTTTTTTTTAAACGTATTAATTAAATACACGCAGAGTCAACTGCAAGGATTTTGGAGGAGCGGCGCCCAACGCAAAACTAAACTTGCAGCGTGTTTGTTTGTGGATTCGTGGGCTGTTGCTGGTATCGCGTGCCCTCTGGTGGCCCATTTGGAGAATTTAATTTTAAAATCCCAATGTGCATGCACTCCCTAAATAGTATTAAAAATACTTATAATTTAGTACGGATAGCATGTATACTGGGATTGGCGTGTACTTTGTCTTGATGAGCATTTTTTGCATAAACAATCGCGTGACCACAACGTTGACAAGCATTTTTCATTTATCCTAATTTTAGTCGATTGTTGCTTCATATTACGCATTTATTTAGTCACTGTTCGGGCAATAAACTGGACGAAACAAATAAATAAGTGAATGAAACTGAATGAATTTCTATCGCAAAACATATTAGGAACAAAACAAGTGTGATGGTATCTATTAAGCAGTAACTTATTCACACCAACAACATTGGTTAGCTTTAACTAATGAAAACTGGACTTTACTGCTCCAATAACTTTTTTTGGGCTTTGCAAATGTGCTGTTTTGTGCTATCAATAAATAACACAATGGGTCAAATTTGAAACGGAGAGTTAAGAGAGAACTCTATAGACAGCTCTATATTGTTACAAATCGGTAAAAATTAGGGGAAAGCTGACTTTACTGATAGGCAAAGGTTCAGCTTAATTACACACATCTGTAATTTAGCATTAAATGTAGGTGTAGCTGCGATGTATATACAAAAATAGATTATAAAATTAAATTTAATTATAAAAAGATTAAA
>NC_056699.1:17410549-17413884 GCF_018831695.1 Puntigrus tetrazona
CACACAGAAAGAAATGCATTCAGTGTGAATTCGAAACATTTTCAAAAGAAAAAACAATTAGAGCTTCATGAAAACCTCTCAAGAACAGACAAGGTAATAATAATAATAATAATAATAATAACAACAAAAATCCTGTGTCCAGGTTTTTTTTTTTTGCCATGCACTAGTGAGCTCTTTGATGCGCTGCCTCAGGTGTTCAAATAGATGTGTGTGTATAATATCTGCATATGCAGTGCAGAGGACACGTTTACAGATCCGCAGCTGTTTAAAACAAACATTTAAACAGAATTTTGATTTTAAATCCAAATGTTGTTACTAAATGTGCTCTTCAGCATTGTGATTCTCTTTTATCACAGTACTGTAATACAATGTGTTTTATAGACATATTCACGTTTAAACTCAAATAATACTTTGTTTTCCTACCTCCACGAGAGCCAACTGTTATTGCCTTGTTTATCTAAAAGTGCACTTGTTTTTTTATCAAGCCAAAAAGCCATGTGCTGACTGAGAAACAGTAGACTTTTTATGCATTTATGGTGTAATTACAAACGATCTCTGCACTGCTGCAAAGAGTGAATTTAGTATAAGATCTCTGTCTGCTGGATTGGTGAATGCTCTGAATACTCCGTTAACATGAGCATGGAAAAATACAAACCTCATACAGAGTGTGAACCTGGTGTCACATCTGTAGTGTAGTGAGGTTTTGTTGCACCTTTGTTTTGTATCGTTTGCCGTTTGATGTTTCTCATATGCAGTGCTTAAGATTTGGGCAACGCTGTTATCATATCAATACGAATGCTGAGATATAACTGAGATTATTAATAAGTAAAGTAGCCTTTTAATACAGTACAGGCAAGGAAAATTCTGATATTAAGATGTGCGGAAAACATCTGATATTTAAGATACAACCTGCTGTATTGAACGTTAACTTATGAACTGAGGATATTATTAGAAGCGCATTTCTTAGATGCATGCTGTCAAAAATTTCAACACACGCACACAAAAAAGACGATTCTAGTTATTTTAACACAGACTATAACAATCTCTTTTAAAAGATAAAAAGGCTGAAAAATGACAGCACTGAAATTTTGTTAAACTGTCCTACCTGCCATATGATCATCATCACACAAGATATTTTGTAAAGTATTTTTACACATTTTATACAGGGTTTTATAGAAATACATCTGAAATCAATCTTTTATAGCGGTGAAAAATGATAACTAAGCAAATGGATATCAAAAAGGACATAAATGGTATTTAGTCATTTTTTCTAAAGGTTTAAATAAGAACGAAAAGGGCATGCAGTCGTCTCTCATCCCCATAAATATGATTTACTGTTACAGACATACTTGTACAGTAACAATATATGCAAACTCACAATACAAAGCTTTTATAAAATGATGTCAACAGCTTACTGTTTTTGTTAGAAACGGTATAATCTACAGGGTAAGCCTGATGTTTAACTCGTATGCAATAATGATATTTATTAGACATTTCTCCAAAGTAGTTTTTACCTAGCTTATGTGCACCATCATACTGTAAGCAAGTGAACACACACCGCTCAGTAAGACTTGTCTTAATTAACCATGCCAGCAAAAATCAGTTCCAGGTAGAATAATTTGGTGCTTCTGAATGAGGTCTAGGCAAAACACGCCATTACTCACGCCATAGCACAGCAATACATTTTTGATCACTGTGATTTACCAGAACATGTTGACTCATCCATCATAAATGATTGCAGCAATCAGTGTTAGTAAACGTGTTTGTGTACTCACGTGAAGCAGAAGAAGAGGGTGGTTGCGCCAACCAAGAAGGCCGTTGCCGCAGAGACTGGCACGTAGCGACTAGGCCGGAGAGGTCTGGATGGAACGGTGGGGTGGGGTGGGGAAGTGGGTCCAGACATGCCCCCACTCATGCTGCCGCTCGGCATCACCCAGGGGGCAGGATGGCAGCGTGCCACGGAAAATGATCCGTTTGTGTGTTTGTGTTGTCAAGACAGCACAAACGCAAAGAAAGACTAGGGGAGAAGTCGCTGTCCTTTCAGCATTGTATGAAAAGGCCACAAGATGAGCATTGTTGCAAAAACGCAAAAACAAATTCTCAAATTTGAAAAAGTATTTTTGAAAAAAGAAAAAGAAATTAGAAAAATTTGGGACTTTATTCGAGTTGAAGTTTCTGACTTATTGGTGATTAAAGCATTTAATAAAACTTAAATTGTCTAAAGTCTTTCAAATCTAAGTATTTTTGGGTCATTTAAAACAATCATAAAAAAAAAGAAAAAGAAAACATTTGATTTCAAAAGGCTTGGGCTAGTTTAAAAAGTGCAACAAAAAAAAACTTGAATATGGGGGAAAAAATGGTGATTTAAATTTTAGTTTTTTTAATGTTTGGTGTTACTGTATAAAATAAGAGGTAGAGGAGAGTAATGGATATGAATTAGGTTTTTTTTCTTTTTTTGACAAGCAGCACTGTAATCAGTTAATGTCCTGGAGTTTTTCTGCTTTGAAATGGCAGTTGAAAAAGAAAAAACAAAACAAAAATATATATTAAAAAAAATGTATAAACCAGCAAAAGACAAAAAGATTGACTGGAGGTGTAGCTTTTGGTGTCGTTCAGTTTTGAAGGGAGCTATGACAATGAAGGAATCAGACGGAATCAACCGTTAACCGTTTCCCCCCACCATCCACACTCAGAAAATATAAAAATGTCTTTCCTTCATGTCAAACAGCAAGTGCTCTACACTGCACCTTAAAAAACGGAACCTCAAGTTTGTCTCTCCGGAGTCGAAGCATTGCTGATCCACAGGTTAGTTTCGAAGGACTGGACAGTATCTTCTCCAGTAAACAGGCTTACACCTGCATAGCTGATTAGATCAAATTCTCGCTTCGAGACAAGAGGCACGAAACGNAAAAAAAAAACAGGTGAAAGAGCTGGGTTTAGCTTGCACACACCTCAAAACTCCTGGGAACAGATCCAGGTTAGTGGAGCGATTCCGAAATGAAAAAGTTGGAGCTCAGAGGAATCCTGGGATTCACAGGTGAGCATGTGAAGACTGAGGGAGAATGAGGTCAAAGAGAAAACAATGGACAAGAGTTCAACTTCTCCTTTGGGACACTTCAGAGACTTCCTTAAATGTGTTTGTGTGGGTGTATCAGGCACAGCTGCCGTCTATTAGCAGATGAGGAGGCATTACATAAGGACCTCTGGGGGACGAGGCCTCAAGGGAGTGCCTTGAGCCATGCCTGCGCTTTCTTCTCTGATGCTGTGGAGTTCTCTCGTCTTTCAGCTGATCATACGCACACTCAAACCCTGAGTATCCACAAACTCAGCCAATG
>NC_056699.1:17413937-17419600 GCF_018831695.1 Puntigrus tetrazona
TTATTTATTTTAACTTTAGATTTTTAGAAGTTTCCATAAAGTAAAGTGAGTTGTGAAATTCTACACAACAAATAATCATTTTATTATGCTAATTTGGTGCATATTTTGGTGCTCATATTATTGCTCAATTGTAAATAAAGATTCTCTTATTGATGCTGGAACAGCTTTTGAGCCTTAATTTTTTATTACAATTAAAATAAGTAAAACTTTTGCAACATTCTACATTTCTTTACTGTCACTTTTGATCAATGTAATGAAGGGGAAAAAACTGTTCCCATAAAAATGAGCGAAAACCTGCTTTTAACATTGATAATAAGAAATGCTTATTTTTGCATATTAGAATGATTTATTAAAAAAAAATGACACTGAGACTGACGTAATGGCCACTGACTTCATTATCAAGCAAAAAGCAAATTATAATTATATTTATATTTATAAATAATATTTGGATTGTCCTCCAGGGCTGCAAACAAAAATTCAATGAGAAACTGACGTAATATTATTGAAAAAGATGTATGAATTCAGTTGTTACTAGTTTGAATAAACAAATGACTCACTTAAAGTTATAATTACAGTTAACAGTGTAGCTAAAGAAGTAATTTAGCTAGTTTGCTTTCATCAAAATTTAATTAAATTTATACTGACAAATCAAAATGATTTTTCTCTCTTTTCAAAGCATTTTATTTACACACATACAGTTTTTTTTAAAGCATAAGGTGTACAAAGTGCTATATAAACAGTGATGTATCAAACCTTCATCAGCTATATTACAAATACTAAGAATAACAATAACTGATTTTTGTTTATATTTTCAGCATTTTATTTTTTATACATTTTTATCATTTTATAAATAAGTTCTTAAAGTATATACACATCAAGACACAAATGAATGCTCAAACACCCACAGGTCAGCCTAGAGAATAACTCTTTCACTTACACTAAACCAAAGTGGAAAAACCCTAACTACAGAGACATGTGTAGGGCAATTTCCAACCAGTTTCTCTTAATTCATCTAGCACACATTGAAATGACATCACATAAGCTTTCACTATCAAATGTTATGCAAACAAAGGTGATGTCTGAATGTTTGCAAAGCCTCAAGGCCTTCTGATACTGCGCGTGCAACGTGCACATTAGGGCTGGGTATTGCCAACTACATCATGAAACCACACACATCACGAAAAGGAGGATGTACACAGCGATACTATCACAGCAGATTGTACACATGCACACTTTTTAATCAGATAAAAGTNNTTTTTTTTTTTTTAAATCAAGGAATTTTTACTATCTGTAAAACTGCATTTAACCAAGCTACATTGTGTATTAGCAAAAATGCAATCACAACAGAGAGGGTATACTGCAAGAGGAGATGGCTGAAAATAAAGGAGAAGGATGTTAAAGTAACAGCCGTTAGGTGACAGCTGACAGATGTCCTCATTAATTAATGAATAAAGGGGTGAAGGTGCTATTCAAAATAGCAATTCAATACAGTAACTAACTCCAGGAAGAGTTAGGCATTACTATGTCTAATCTAAAAAAGACAGCTAAGAAAAAAATTATCTCCGTCATCATTGCTCATAAGATATCATGATTGTATGTGAAAGCAGACAGACTAACCTTAAAATGAAAAGCATTCTGGAAAACAAACTAAATAGCAAGACTTGATCTTTCCGTGTGATTACTGTACTGGAATTATGCATAAACCTACATTTTGCAGGTTTTATGACTCATTTTAATTGAGTACACCCTTTATTACCAACTCGGCATTCAACAAAGAACTGCGCTATTGTTTGTTCTCCCAACACCATGAAAAAACAAAACAAAACAAAAAATACATAAAAATGATAATGATAGTCTCGAGTCCTAAAGCATTCAGTTTTTGTGCCAATGCTATTATGCTGAAAGACACATTTACCTCATTTAACACCGTGTTTCACCGGCCCAGTGTTGTCTACGGTCAGTTTTGTAAAATATTTCTCTTTTAGATTTGTTGAGTGAACTTCTCAGCGGAGAAGGCTTAAAGCGAATTTCAGACAGCCTTGTTATCAGTTTAGCTATGCCTGACATTTGGTAATCTGACCCAGGGTTTGGTCTAAAAATGCCATAGCTGCGTAACCCTGCATAAGGTCCAAGGGACACCACTCCAAAACATTTCAGGGTGGAGTTGTGCATCTGAACAGCTTGTATACTCTACATAAGATCATGACCTTTGGAAAGTCTGATCCTAGATCAGCATCCACTGGTGCAGTGGATCCTACGGCAAGAAATTTAGTTAGAGGTTATATCAACCGCTGGATCAGAGTCCAGTCAATGTGGTTGAGTCAGCAACAGACAGGAAACAGTCTGGCTGACATTTTGACCAGTATTTAGGAAAGGCTTGGTATGGGTTCAGTGTGTATGTTAAGTGAAAGAGAAAGAGTACAAGAGAACAGAATGCCAGAGATTAATCATTAAGGTAGCTCCGTCTTTCTCCATTCTCTGGCTTTTACTTTCATTATGGCCACTGTATTATAATAAGTGCGGCTTATAAATTTTATTTATATTTCCATAACCAGATTAAGATTTGCAAAGCTGCATTGCCTACACTGCTCAATATGAAAATAAGAATAAAGAGTAACACTTTAGAATAGTGAACACTTAATCATTATTAATTATGACTTTTACCTCAAGTTCCAATTTGCTGCTTATTAATAGTAATTAAGGTAGTTGTTAGGCATAGGTAGTAGGTAGGATTAGGGATGTAGAATAAGGTCATATAGAACTAGGGCTGGGTAACATATCGTATAGTATATTAATGCACATCAAGGCAGGAAAGTGGTCCCTTGGTTAGCGGTAAATTAACCTATTTTCAAATGGAGCAGCAGTTAATACACAGAGCCGTAGATCACTGATAAGCTACATAGTATCGAGTTCAGTATAGCAAATGAATCCCCCGCAAAACTGAACATGATATTGAACAGCTTGTCAACTAAAAAAAAAGGCTTATTTTAAGGATTTCTGCACCCCAGCAGAAACTACTAGTTTAAGCACTAAAGGTCAGTAATACAACAACAACAGTTGCAGAAATTACTAGATGGACAGCCCTACAACAAATGTATAGGCTATATAAAGAAAGTAGCTGTATAAAGTAACAGTAGCTTTCAGATGATGTAATAATTAATTCAAAACACCACAATTAAGCTTACTGTATAAATTAAAGATTAATCTTTGTTAAAGCTGCGGTGTTGTTCGATCAGCAGACCAGACAGAAGCAGGTATTTTTAGGCTGCTGTCTCTTTAAAGGCTCAATGCGCGTACATAAAACTGATACACATTTGGTTCCTTTACCTGTCATCTGTATATGTTAACTTAAGACATGGACATGGCCATTCACATAACTGCGTGTATCCTTTGACGACTTCTTCATCTGAATGGTCTGAAATTGCTTAAATGTGTAAACTACTGAGGCAAAACACGTGCAAATGATAACAGTTAATCCACGGATCATATGTGTGCTGAACCCTGGGGGACTGGTCTGTATGGATCACGGAACATCTACACCTCCAGTAGCTTGTCAGTGATGTGTGTCCCAGACTTAATAGGCTATTTTCTTTCCTGTTTTGACCCCCCTTATTGGAGCGCTCGGTTTGAACAGGCATGCCGGACTGTAGACTAAGAATTTTGTGCCCATTGCTATGATTGACTAACAGTGTACGTTTGACAGCATATGTCCTTCATATAGAGACGCAGCTGAGATTTACGTAAAAAATGCAAAAAAGTACTGAGTACATATCTAATGATATGCAACAACAGACAAAGTAATGGTGAATTACCACATAAAAACTGACACACACTTGTGTGGTACAACATTAGTGTCACATCCAACATAGAATCATCTTTTCATTTCAGTCTTTCTGAAAATCCTGTATTGCGTTGTGCCTGGTTTGTAAACGAACAAAAGTCCAAGTTCTTTAAAAATGGAGATCATTAAATCTTTCCTAAAATTAATCAGAAGGAAGGCAACGCAAAAAGTTTAGATAGTTTATGTAGACCTGTATTCATCTCTCGTTACGCTACGTTCATATACTGTTTTTACAGTACAATGAATTAAGGGAATTTTTGTTTCTTGGTTCATGACCTCTTTAATATACCAATAACATGTACGGTCACGTAAGAACCTTAAGCACTTTTTCCAGAAAGATCAAACAAACAAGATTGGTACATGTAGATTTTTGCTCAAATTCAGTCTTCCTAATTTGTGCTCTGCATGTAAAAACCTTTACAGGCATCTTGTCCCAACCAGACATGACAGGATTCCAGTAACAAGCTATTTGTCCACACACAAGGCTACAAATCAATCACAAGTCATAACTAAGTACTGCTGTCTCACACTGGTAAAAGAACATATGCATTTAAAATATATATTTTTATAAACAATCTTAAAATTATTCTTAAAACCGAACTGATATGATCTTTGTAATTTTAAAATATATATAATTAGATATACTTCGATTTAGGGTACTTTATCTATACAACCATTTAAATTTTTATTAAATCACAAATTAATCAAAATGTAATATGACCATTCAACTGAAAACTGCAAATCCGGGGGACATCTACATCAAACATGCATTACTTTTTCAAAGTGAAAAAGATTCAATCCAGTATGAGTTTCTTTCTTCCTGAGTACAAAAGAAGGTATTGTGAGGAATGTGGGTAACCAAACAATTGACGGTAGCCATTGACTTCAATGGATTTTTTTTCCATACTATGGAAGTCAGAACTATTTGGTTACCAGCATTCTTCAGAATAACTTATGATCAACAGAACAAAGAAGCTCTTACAGGTTTGGATCAAGTGGAGGGTGGGTAAATGATGACAACATTTTGGGGGAGAACTAACACTATAAGCAAAGAAAATAGTCAACAAGGTTCTTCAGTCTTCTGTGCTCTATAAAAAATTATTTAGAAAATAAAGTTAGTAAACATATGACATAAAATTACCGAATGGTATCATGGTTGGTACTTCGAACAACTCTACTTCTAGTTAGCGCTGCATGATACTGCATGCAATAGACATGCGGTTAGGACACATTTTATAGGCATTTTTGGTTGCTTATTTAATAAAAAAAACACAGTTGTGTTGTTCCTGTGCCGTTTTAAAAACATGATGAATTTAGCAAATTTATGAATAAATCTCCTGACACCATGTTTAGACTTTTAGGTCAGTTCTTTAATTGCAACCTGATTGGACAGCTTTTATGACATACACAACAACCAAAACAATGCTGTGTGTTGGGCTACATGTGATTGTGTGTAGACATGGTGGTACTTTACCAGTTCACAAAACTCTTATAAAATGTGGGAAAGGGTCAAAACAGTGGCATTTAGATGTATTGTGTCTGTTTTGCATTCATATATCAGCCAAAATGTACCAGTTTGTTTGGAAACATACCAATAAGTGGATCTCTACTTTCTTGTTAGGTGCACACCAAGGGTTATATGGCAGCGTTGACGCTTTTTCAGACGAACTACACTAAGAGCAGGTACATTTATTTAATCAAACCAAACTTCCTAATGCAACCTAAAAATCAGGTTGCATTAGGAATTAGTCTGACACATTTCGAAACACAGAATGATTCTTATGTTGCTATTGGACTATACTATGTATTTTGTTTCAGGTCA
>NC_056699.1:17419612-17422251 GCF_018831695.1 Puntigrus tetrazona
TCTCTCTCTCTCTCTCTCTCTCTCTCTCTCGACTCCTCCTCATCGTCCTCTTACAACAGAATGACTGAAACCTAAAGCCATGTGGCATTACACTCCCTGCCAACTGAGGCAACCTGCAATTCCCACAATCCTCTAAACGACTGCCAATTTTACACGGTGACAGTGAAGCAAAGCATCTCTTTGATTCTGTGAGGAGAGAGATCTGTCACAGGCCCTTTGAACGTTTTCGATTTCCAGACACACCCCTTTACTAAATAAATAAATAAAATACACAATTACCAGATCTTACCTGATATAGCTAGTTATGTAACCTACACTTACCTCCACTAAAAATACAACATATTATAACCAGAGACTGATTTCCACCAGCACAGCTCATATTCTCTAGTTCAGCACGTTTCCATTCATACGTGAGTCACTGATCGTAAGTAACCTAGTTAGTGCCATATTATGATTACATTTGAAATGCTGCTATTTTCACTCATTGTTAACTGAAGCAATAATAGGGCATTAATTAGCAGGTGATCTGATGAAAATGAATGACTCACACATGATTAAAACACAAAACGTGCATAACTAATAAACACGATCTCATTATGGTCAGGTGAGAGGATTAAATGGCTAAAAGGAATCAAAAAGCAGAGCGGCGTTGTCTTACTTTGAGGCGGTGTGTATCTTTTGGGTGTGTTTCGCTGCAGCTGCACTGTTGTCATCGGTTTTAGGCCCTGACATGAATTTGCGCGACGCCGATACTGAACGCGGGGTGAAGGCGGTGGCGTCGCGCGAACCATAACGGGGCCTCGATCGATTAACTCAGTGAAACTGCAACAAAAAACGGTATTTAAACCGCACATTTCAGGCTTTGCCTGAAAATGCAACCAGTACATGTCAATTGTAAAGTCTATCTCTGGTCAGCCCCTTAAAAGACGGTTTATTCTTTTACACGAGGAATGACAGCAGAGACAGGCCTAGAACAAATGACTTATATGTAAAAGAAATCAGTAAGTTATAATACTGATGCGCTGGATTGACATATAATCATAAATAGTAGTAGCACCACAGCTGGGCAGGACTATTAGCATGACAGCTAGCATCATATCGCCCCTTTTTCAAAACAGTCTTTACGTTAAAATAAAATAACACCACTGGCGACCTACCTGTCAGTTCATTGGCGTCGCTGCTTTAGAGGACTGGTGTGTGTGACATTGGTTATCCTCTTTAATAGATTAGATGATGGCTTTAATCTCCGTTTCAATCTTTGGGTGGTGGGGTCTTGCCGACGGCTCACTTAGCCAGTTAGCCTGCGTCCAAACTGTAATTCTTTCGCCTTATTTTGCACACACTCGAGCTTATAATACGTAATTCAAGTTTTGGGTCCCCTCGAAAGTCGTTTAAGTTTACATTCTGTCGCGTACAGCCTGCTAAAGCTCGCGTAGCTTGAAGCTAGCGACAGGTTTACCGTATTTTCACGCAGCTCAGCGCAGCGGCACGAGCTACGGGTCCACATCCACGAGCCTCCCAGAACAGTCTGACGTCTCCGCCCTCCTGCGAGCTCATTGGCTGAGAGCTGCCGTCAGTCCACCCCGAGCGGCCAATGAAAAGACGTTGGAGAGCGCTTGACGGGAGGGACTTGTCAAATTCATTCCAATCTCAGGTGTTGATGAAAGACCGTAAAGAACAGACGCCTGACCTCAACGCTGGCGTACAGGAACCGTGCGAACGAACGAGCAGAGTTATGACAAACAAAGAGTTAATGTATTTATACTTTTCTCTGTAAGTCTGTAATGAACTGACTGACATAAACAGCTTAATGAAGGATAAAAAGTGACACAGTGACATATTAAATACGCGTGTCTGAGAGGGAGGCAGACAGACAAGACGCTTGTGTTGCTCTAAGGATTAAACGGACAGCAGGAGTTTTACAGATAAGCGTCTATCCCCCCACCCACCCTAATATCCGCACAAATCTGACCAACATCTGTCACACCACCTCTTTTAGACCAAATAACACAAATCTACTGCTCTGTGTACAACACACATAAAATACAAGCAGCCTGACAGATGCCAGGGCTAAACCAGACTGTAATTTCCTGTGAAATATACAGGAACACATCAATACTTTGAAATGCCTAGATACGGTCCAAATGACAAAGAGTGTAAAAATAGAACAGTCAACTAGAATAGTCCTGTCTGGCAGATGCATATGCATATCATATCCTCAGTGTGTGACCTTTTTCCANAAAAAAACACTCGGAATTTGGGAATAATACTTTATTCTGTGGTCCCTGAGTTGGAATAATAGGGAACCTCTCAGAATCAGAAATTTTGACGAGCTACAAATAAAAACCAACAAGGAAATTGTAGCCTGTTGACATGTGAAAAGATGTTTGCATATAACACTTCTAATAGTATGAGCTATTGCAATAATGAGTCCAAGAAATTTGCAAATAAATTTAAAACAGGTAGGCTAATGGTTAATTATAGCTAACATCAGAAGCCGATATAACATCAGATGAAATTCAGGTCAATAGAATGTTATATGTAGCTCATTTATACATTTTTGACAAATTGTGTAGCATTAGATATGTTCATACAATAAAAATGGCTGTAGAAAAAAAAAAACTTAATTGCTGGTTAAT
>NC_056699.1:17422351-17422892 GCF_018831695.1 Puntigrus tetrazona
TTTATCTTTATATATTATAAAAAAAATCACAACTGAAAAAAAACTGTTTTTAACTTTTATAATGACTTGAGCAGCAAATCTGCATTAGAATGATTTCTGAAAGAGCACTTTGGGTTGAAGTAAGGATGCTGAAAATTCTACGTTGCCCTAAGAATAAATTACATTTTACATTTTATTAAAATAAAAAGGTTACTTTTAATTGTAATGATATTTCACAACATCACTGTTTTACTGCATTTTTGAACAAATGAAGGCCATTTCGGTTAGCACTTTTTCAGGTTGGAGCCATTATCAAATACGTGTAGTGTGTATGAGAGGAACACCGTGTACCTCTGACAGTGTGGCTTGACTCTGGACGGTCCTGCAGATCTAGCTCCATATAGTACAGCTGCCGTTTAGATGTAGGACTGATGGGGATATTCACATAGTTAACGAAATCACCTTGAACTCTGTCAATACCTGTCAGTCCTGCCTCTCCTGCAAGACCAGAACATAAACCCGATTCATGCAGAGTTACCAATGAAACAGAGAGGAAAAAAAA
>NC_056699.1:17422915-17430685 GCF_018831695.1 Puntigrus tetrazona
GGCAGTGATCAGATGGTAACATACTATATAAGAGGGGCATTTCAATTACCATATTCTCCAGCTCTGAACTGTGGCCACCTGGACGCATCAGTCATAAATGCCATCTGCTCGTAATTGCCTTTTGGATCAGCTGAGCAGGACAGAAAACCAAGACTGAATCACGAGTAAGCCATTCATTTAGGAATCAACACACAGTGGGCTTCATTTATGCTCAGAAATCATTAAATTGTTAATCAGCAGAAAACAATCTGACTTGGCATATTGCACACACAAACATGAGATATCCAGTGACAACAAAGCATCGCAATTTCTCCTCGGGGTTACTATGTTTAGCTGTAACATGTCGATGCAGAGACTAGAATCACTTTATCAGTCGATAACAGACATGGAGGTCTGGTTGAAAGCTTTATGTACTTAGGGATGACAAAGACATGATGCACTTCCCGTTTAAATATACAGGTATAGTTACCTTACTAAAATATATCAGATGTGACATCTATGAATCACAAATGATCAACTTCAACTTGTGCGCAATTATAGAATACCCTCTTAAAGGAACTCTGGCACAACTGACTTGTAAACAACTCCAAATGAATCCCATTAACATATAAAAGATAACCAGTCACCGTTCAAATCCTTTCATTTAGAACAGCAAGCAGCAGGAACCGCTCACATTTCTGAAAACCTGCAGTACTCTGACAAAAAAAAAGTCTGCTTAGACCCTGGTGTGGATTTCAGCGCATGAAAATCTGAGCTTTATAAATGAGGCCCTTTAAAACTGCATAATGCTCACCGTCAGACTTTTGCTCCTCAGAGCTGCTTCTCATCTCGCACCTGCTCCTCTCCTCCATCTACAAGAAACGCAGAAGTGATTCAGAAATCCCAAAGCAGGAGCAGACTTGTTTAACGATGCGATTACTTTCTTTAAATTGACTAAACCTGCTATTTCGGCTTCTTCAGAAATATTTCAAAATCACTGTTGAACAAATCAAATACCATCGGTTCATACTGCTTACCACTTCAGCTGTTGCAGTTGTTAAATATATATGGAATTTTACACCTACACCTAGTACATGCCTGCAGATGTGCTTCGGGCAACAATAAGCAATTTACCACTACTGTACAAAAATAGTACTGAATGCTTTAAGCCACAGTGCTGAGAGTCAAATGTTTTTGATTCCCCCGAATAGAAAAACATTAGGATTTAATGTTTTAATAGCTTTTTATTGCATTCTCAGATCAGGTTGGAGCTTGTGGCGAGATGACAAACACATTTAAATTCATTCTGCAAACTGTTTGTGCCTCGCCACTGATGCATCGACATGATGGCTGAAAGTGAGACACAGACGGCTGGAACAGTCTTTGCATTGGTGCTGGATTCTGTGATTAGAGGAGTGCATAATGAAAAACTGATGCTCAATCAACACTGCCCTGATCTCTTGCAGAAGTTTGATTTCGATGGTAAAGTTTTAGTGCAAATCTAGGGAGCAGTTTGTCCACATACTTCGACAAATGATGCATTTAGACTCAATAATAGCTGATAATTTTTCCGGTTTAATCAAAGCACATTTGTTTGGGGGCAATCAGCTACACTGATTTGCATTGTTTGCTGTGTAATTTCTTCACAGAAGTTGACTAGGTTTCCATAGGCCATTTAGAGTATTTTAGTAAAGAGTTTTACCTTTCTGCAATGAATTGCTAAAAAAGTTGCATTTATGTTCATTTGTTCAAAATGAAAAATGTTGGTCAAATATGGTCAAAATGTTCATTTGAAAAGGAAATCTTTTGTAACTTTTTATTTATCAGAGAGTCATGAAAAAAGATTATTCTTATAGCAATAAATTAGCATATAGGAATAATTTCTGAATGATTATTTGACACTAAACACTTAACTAATGATTGCTGTCAGCTTTTCCAACACAGAAATAAATTACATTTTAAAATATATTAAAATAAAAAACAGTTATTTAAAATTGCAATAAAAATGTCACAATGTTATTGTATGTTACATATAATATATATGTATGCCCACCAATGCTGTGGTGCTAAAAACATAAAAAAATTCACTGGTTCTTGATATATCAACAATTCAATTTGTTAAAACTAAAAAGAGCAGGCTTAGACTCATTCAATCTGGAATCCGCCTACATTTGTTGCACTGTATATTTTCTGATTCAGTAAAAAGTTAATATCAAGAGTTCATATGAATCAGACTACGCTGATCTGCTTCATGCAGTAGATTCAGTAGGGCTTTTTTGAGGGAAACTCTTTAACAAAATGTTAGTGTGGTGTTCTATCCAAACCACTCACAGAAAAACACAAAGAGCAGAAAATTAACATGAAAACAAATCGTGTTACCTTTCCTCTCCCACAGTCAGGACAGATGGCTGGCTTTAATTGCAGTGTAGTGGCACCTTCAGGGGGCGGCGCTCCTTCACAGTTCAATCTCTGTGGGACAGTTTGTTTGGGGATGGCATCTGCAGGAATGCCTTCATGTCCCAGAGCTCCACATTCAGGCCTCTGTCCCTGGCTTTCAGCAGTCAAAAACTGTTCCTGACCGGAGGGCTGGTGTTGTAGGAGCCTGCGGGGGATGTCGTAATTCTGCAGAGGTGGAGTGGGAACCTGGTACATTTGAGCAGCCTCTCTGAGTGGACACACACACGGTTTGTGCTCAGGAATTAGTGGAATCGTCCTTACTGGAGTGTTGATAAGGGAGATAGAGTTTGAATTGGGGTTTTGAGGGAGGCTTGTTAAGGATCCAAACTCATCAGTCTCTCCATGCCCAATATCCATGCTACCAGTGTAGGAGGAGAAGCTTCCAGAATATGATGAGTGGCTTCCGGTGGCAATACCGCTGTCTGTTGAGCTCTGGCGGCCCGCCTCTTGAAGGCCTCTAGGGTGAGGAGGCTTGGATGGAGGACGGAGCCCTCCCATCATTGCTCCGTATAGACGCTCGTCACTGGACGTACTGACAGAACAAGCTGTACTCTTAGATCCCGCAACCCCTAACAGGGATGATGATGGTGATATTGGATCGACAGGGGTGGGGTGTCTGACTGGCTCAGACCATATCGCCAGACGGCTGCCCAGGCTGTTATCAGAATGACTGGCCTCGGAGGAGGAGCTGGAGATGCTCCGATCATCTCCTGCCAAGGAGGCGCCATAACTGAAAGTGGAGGCTGACCATTTAGACAAAGAGAGGATGGGATTAACAAATGATGGCCTGGAAACTGGCTTCTTGTATGCAATGTACACAAATTTCAACAAGGTAGTGACACAAAAAACAATGTTCAAAGGTTTGAGTTACACAATGATGTTTGGTGAACTTTTTGGTGGACTACAAAGGAGAACTTTTAAACAGTCTCTGTGCCACATTTTATAATATCTGTAAAGTATTATACGATTTGTGTGACAGACTGAACTTTACATCTATCACTACAATATGTTTTGGGTCTGACAACCAACAAGGCTAGTTCCATGGCTTTTGCATCACTTTTTGTA
Organism: Puntigrus tetrazona; assembly: GCF_018831695.1. Taxonomy (NCBI): domain Eukaryota; kingdom Metazoa; phylum Chordata; class Actinopteri; order Cypriniformes; family Cyprinidae; genus Puntigrus; species Puntigrus tetrazona. The sequence continues at coordinate 17,426,417 of NC_056699.1, forward strand.
TTAACTCAGTTGCTTATAAGCATGCCTTTTATTAACATACTAGCTGTTTATTTGTACTTATAATATTCCTTATCCTATCCAATATTTAAACTTAACAAGTACCTTACTAACTATTAATAAGCATCAAATTAGTTGCTAACGGTAAGAATTGGACCTTAAAATAAAGTGTGACCTAAAATAATTAAATATTTATTGTATGCTTATTTACTTATGTGATAAACAGATTCGAAATAAGCCATAGTATAAAATCAGTCGGCCATCAAATAAACCTCTTCAGAATTAAGTTTTAGGCTTTAGTTTGACAATAATCTTCCTTGCAAAACCTTGCCGTTTGACATAACGATAATAGCTTTTTCCCACACAAAGCATTAGAGTGGCTTTTATATGAAGGCTCTTTTGATCCTTTTATGTTGCTTTTATGGAGCTTGATGAATATTATGTACGATGCTTCAAAAATTACTATTTTGTGATCCACTAAAGTGCCGAGAAAATTTGTCAATTAGGACATATATTCATTTTTGGCTTAATTATTATTCCCGAAAACCTTTTTTTTTAACGTTTAAAAAAACGTTTGTATATATTTCATGTATGGCTTCTTGTATTACCTGCACTGCTGTGATGACTACAAATGGATAGCATGCTGAGCCGTTTCTCTAGCTCACTTGCCTCCTGGCTAATCCTGTCTTCTATAGATGATGGGTTAGCACTGGGATCTATGGAAACAGAATCTCATTAAATTTTAATTAAACTAATACAGTCAACATTTATCATTCATACGCACATGTTCCAACATATATCCTTGTGATCAAACAAACATGCACCAGACAGCAGCACTGATTTGTCTCTGAGCATTAAGTCATATATAATCCATCATTGTTGTATCACTGTCTCTGCTGGCAGAATTACTGGAGCCACTGGCCGCATTTATCAATTTCTACTGGTACATCACCGACACAGCCTCACAGTAATAATCTCTCACAAAAGCACTCACACACGTATATACACCCTCACAGGATGCTTTGAGACCTCCTTTTGAATATGGAAGAAGGTTAGTAATCATTCTCCCTCTCCCTCAGAATGAATCAGGACACTGAACACAAAGTGCTCAAATGAGACAATAAATCAGTCAGGGGAGAACAAATAAATAAAGGGGCTCGAAAAAAAAAAAAACAAGAGCAAAGAAACAGCAGAATATAGCATACAAAAGTTGATATACAGGCATAAAGACTAAAACTTTGATATACAGACTGCACAGTTTAGCGAGATATTTTTGGATATCTTACTAGCATGAAAAGTCAATTTAAAGTTTGCCTAACATAGTGCAACAAGCATTCTAGCAGTGGTAAAGAAAAAAGAAATAGAATGAAAAAAAAAATCTATATTTCACAAGCAAAAACTAAATTGCTTCAATACAGCAGTTCTTTAAACAACCGCAGAACATATTTGTGTTAAAATACTCTTTATACAGTTTGAATGCGCTGCTCGTTTTTGTGCATGTGCGGCTGAAAACAGTACAGAGAATGTGGAGATAAAAAGCTAAAAGAGCATTTGCCTTTTGCATATTTAAAGAAGTGTATATTGTACAATTTATCCGCTATGTGAAATTCCTCTGCAGAATACAGAATAAAGTGAGAAACTGAAAACAAGAGTGCTTCGGGTTGCACTTTATTTCACCAACTTACATGTACAGTGTATTTATAATGTAAATTCCTTAAGAAAGTACCGATAATTTAAGGTAGCTACATGGGTTAGGTTCATGGTTAGTACCTAGTATTAACTAGTTATTGTAATTACAATAATAAGATAGTAGAGTAGCAGGACTGTAAAATAAAGTGCTCCTTTGACTTGTGCACCTTATTTATCACTGGCAAACAGTTGAACAACCTTTACTAAATGTCAAAGGTTAAAATACATCAAGTGCACTTAATTAATAACACTTAATGACAGCCTGAAGAAGCCTGCGTCTCAGTATGGTGGATGACAGATGAGAACTTAATGTAACGTGGCATTACATTAATCTGAAAATTCAAAGAATGTGTTGTCATAAACATCGAAGTAAACAAACTTTAAAGCTCTTGATTTATATACTTCTACCTTCCTAAAGCAATCACTGGGGAAAAAAAGTATTGGAAAAGTTTTCAGCATGATTACAAAGTAAGCTATCATCATCGCCGTCATCAAAACTGTGCTGAAAATGATTGTGTTGTCGGTCCACAGAGAAATACAAAAAGATCTTTACCAATTTTGAATAATCATATTTTTAAGGTTGTGGTACACAACATCAATGTAATGAAAGGGAAAAAAATAACGCCTGTCAAAACAAACACAATACAGATCCCCCCTGTGAATGAGTCTATGTAAATGCGTGATCATTTAGCACACTTTTTTTCGAAAGCAGCAGTACATTTATTACAAGGAACAGCCCCAGGAGCAGCCTAGGCATAATAATAGGAGCTTTGCGGATCAATCTTTGTAGGGTTTGAGCTATCCTACACGCCATTTTAACTACAGCAGTGCTAATTTTAGCTACGAACCAAAGAAAAGCTTTGAGCCACTTCATATCCATATCCTTCTTACATGTTACTGACCGTGTGTCAGCTCTCCACAGGTTTCCGTTCACACAAATCATGGCAGCACACAACCTTTCTGCTAGACTGTATCATTTTAGCTCAACATCGCCGGCTCAGCGGCTCAATTAAATGATTCTCTGTGTTCCAGTGTGGCGGGTTGATCTATAAAATGATATGTCAAACTCATTAAGGTTTAATACACTATTATGCTTACGTGGTAAATCTATCTGGAATCGATCAATAAACTGAATGTGAACCTTGCATCGATTTTCAGGACAATAATTCAGTATTCGGGAAGTCATGTTAGGTTCCATTAAAAAGATGGCACCACACAGATATTATTATCCTCCGTCAAGATGGAGCCATTGAGTGCCTAGATTCAAAAAGCAACTGCCATTACACATTTAGACATTTTTGAACAACTCAAATGCTCAAACAACTCAAACTCATATGCTTATGAATTCCGAACAAAATTTCAATTTCTTTAAAATGCCTTGTCACCTTATAAATATTACATTACAATTGTGATTATGCATAATAATATTCTAAATCAGTACACAGCGGTTCATTTTTTATTGTTTATTTTAATTTCACATTTCTGAGAAGAGCACGCCTACGACTTGGCAGATATTCGATAATATAGTATATAATATATTGGGTTTTTTGATTAGATCAAATGCATGTCTAAATTAAAACGAAATGAAAAGAAAAATAAAAGGCTAATTTAAAAATGATTATAATCATTGCATACTCAGTCTTTGGAGTCCCAGAGACTCCAATTATGTATAAGTAGTAAATCTGAGCAGAACATGAGTGTTCTGGGAGAGATAACGAGAGAGAGGGAAACTTGACACCACGTATCAATCATACACAGAGCTTAGACACAGATATGCACACGCAACTGACAGCTCACGCACATCAAGCTAATGAGGCCAGCAATGAGGACATGGCAACTTTGAAATCTTTGAACTGAGATCTTACATCACACACCTCCACAAATATGAACTCACCTGGCAGGACTGGACGCAGTCCAAACGGCCCCCTGCTTGGCGATATGCCACGTACGATGCAATCGAACAAAAAACTGATCTGTTCTCCTTCGGCACATGCAAGGAAGAAAACACCAGCCCCTATAGAGACAGAGAGAAGAGAAATAGCTCCTTAATGTCTTGAGTCTGTTCAATTCAAAAGACATAATGCACCGAATTCAGATTGATATTAACTGTCCACAGCACTGAATCGAAGATTAGCTTCAGTAATGATCGCAAGATTATTACAAATGGGGAACAGCAAGCTATTTCAGCAGATGAGAACATTCACATTTCACGGATTCAGAATAAATGAATTATATTGACTAATTCAAAACAATGGAACCAAGAAAAACTCTAAAAGTTCATGCATAATAAATGCATTAGACATTCAGCCCCAGTTTAACAGACAAGGCTTAAGCCTAGTCCTAGACTAAAATGTAAATCTTGTTGTTTTAACTAAAAGAAACTTGCATTGGCTGATCTTAAAACATGTCAGTTAAGATGCACACCAGTAATAATTTTTACAAAAATGTTTACAAAAATGACTTAAATACCCTAATTAAACTGTGACCTAATCCTGGTTCAGGCTAAGCCCTGTCTATGAAACTGGACCTCAAGCTTTATTGTAAAGTGTAATCAAAGCCATGTTTCATGACTGATCTTATATA
>NC_056699.1:17430785-17432459 GCF_018831695.1 Puntigrus tetrazona
TTTTTAAACAAGCAGTTTTAATCTTATTTAATTGTAGTTCTTTTATCAAATTAAACTAAACAAAAATGTGACATTTAGCAAAAAATCTATTTTTTTCTGGTTTCACTTCGAGTCATTAGCAATGCTTTTACTCCATTATTTAAACCACTGCTGAGCACTCTCTAAATGCGGTGCCGTGCCCGCAGCTGTTTCTCGAAGGATGTCACTGATGTCTGACTTCCAGGGATCGGATGAAGTTTGATGGAGGTGGAGGTCACTGAACAGAGACATCCATCACTCTACAAACAAGACCACCCAAAACCAGTCAGCCGTGACCACACACACACATTTATATTCCTGTAACTAACTGCATAGGTGCTTTTTATACCCTGCACCTAAACCTGCCTCTCACACGAAGCTTTAGATTCTCCAAAAACTTAATTATGTATCATTTATAAGCTTGTTTTGTAACGAGGACCAACGTGTCCCCACAAGGTCAAAACCACACACACACACACAACCACATTCAATCAAGTGAACAAATCAGCTCTTTTTAAGCATTTGAAAATCTGTCTCTACATCTATTTACCAAAGCTAATAAGAACTGCTGAGCAATACGAGGAATGCTATATATAACTACAGCATATATCCATATTTCTCTTGGAATAGTTTTAGCACGTTTGTGGCAATGTTAATGTATTTGGCCTGGACAGGTGGAGCTGGGGGAGGTGGAGGGTTTCAGAGGTGCATACAGAGCGTCATTTCGTTTCTTGAAGCATTTCATCCAAAAGCTTCCCCCCGATTCGTCGACACACTCACAGTAACCGCAGCGCGTTCCTCCCTCAAACACGAACCCGTTGCTGACCGGCCCGTATCGCCGCAGGTCCAGCAGGTTCCAGTGACCGATGATGACCGCCGGCAGGTCTTTGGCGATGACCAGAGCATTGTTGCACAGATGCAGAGTCGCCGGGCCGCTTTCCAGTTTGGTGCCGGGCAGCACGGACACACTGAAACTGTGGACTGACAGAGAAAACACACGGCTGTGAACACACACTGTATTTATAAGAAAACGCAAGACTTCTTTCATTCATCTCCGTCAAGTGGAAGTCTACGGCCTTAAAAAAGTAAGAGTTCAGGTTTCTTTAAATCCCTAATCCAACAAACGAACAATAAGCCTTGTTGCCTAAGTGAACACACTAACTAGGGCGCTCTAGAAAGTGATCCTGTTGCCATTGGCTCCACACGGCAATAAATCACGTCCGCTCAGTAACAGCTTCTCTGTGTGTGACGTGACGGGGAATGCAGGCAGGGTTAAACCTGTTAGCACTAACTCTGAAACTGATTTATGAGGGTTTGCATACTCAAAACAAAGAGACACACACACACACACACACACACACACACACACACACACACACACACCTGACCATATCACATCGATGCTCACAACTACAAAGAGCTCAAACACAACACAACAACCGCGTGATTGAAATATCGTTAAGTAAATGATGTGAAAACACTGTAATCGTTGTAATTGTTTCGCTATTTAACCTACGTCAGTTTAAATAAGCCATACTTTTTATAATTTAATTTAAATTTAATAATTCCAATTGTTTCTAGGTATAATTATTAATATTTTTAAGCCAGATTAAAATCTATTCGACATTATTACAATTTAATAATAATTTAAATATG
>NC_056699.1:17432559-17436710 GCF_018831695.1 Puntigrus tetrazona
TATATATATAAAATGGGGGTCATGTTTTTTTTTGAGTTTGCAGTTTTGGAAAACTCTATTTTATTTGTAAAAGAAAATCTGCCTAATAATTATGTATACTTAAATACAAGGTTTTTCCCTAGCAGCCCTCATTAACAATAACATATCTCTTCTAAATTATATACACAGTTCAAAGTAGATATTTGAATTTAATAAAAAAAAATTATCAAAAGTGCTGCGTTGCTTAATATTTTTTAATAAGTAAAAAAAAACTTACTGACCCCAAAGTTTTGAGGGGTAGCGTACATTCATTCTGTAACAAACTGATTACCAGCATCACAATTCAGTTCATCATTTTCTTTTTTGGTGCTGCACGCAATACAAGTTTTACTGTACACTACAGTATGTGAGGATCAGGGCAAATCTCTGATCCGATGCAATGTCTGGGTCCAACTGCTGGTGGAGCTGCAGACCTTAAACTCCCTGGACAAACGCGAACGCAACAATCCGGTCTAATAAAAGCTAAAGCTTAAAAGTGCAAACGTGCCATATCCTTTCACATCCAAAATAGCATTACGTGAAAGGGCAAGGACTGACAACCCTTGGAACAACTCGTATCCGAGCTCCCATTATGACCCAACATCTACGATTCCGGAATGAAATCCGTATAATTATTGCATATCATACAATAAATGCAACGCGATGGTGATAACCTGTACACAGCTTCCGAAGCCAGCATTTGTTGCCCGTTATGATGTTGCAGGGTGTTGCTCTCGAGGTCATTAGAGCAGCCCTCATAAGACAGAGACTATTTAGTCATTGGGTCATTACTGTGAACAGCGCTAATTAATCTCGCAGAGCAGCGTCGTCAGAGGGGCTCTGGTTTTTGATTACAATAGGAAAGCATTTGCTGCGGTCGCCATAATGATACCAAGCTCATGCTAGAAAGCCCCCGCTCACTCCGGTTACGGACAAGGTTTAATCAATACCGTGTCCTTCATACTGCATTCAGGGCCGACCTTGGCAGCCTTTTGTCTCCTAAACGAGGGCAAAGAGCATAAATGTGGATACACAGAGGAAAAAAAAAAATAAAAATGAACGGTCCAAGCACTGATCCCACATGAAAATAAAACACTAGCACATCCAATCAGCTCATTTGGAACCTAATGAGTCATCATGCGTTTATCATTATTTTACCTTAGCCTAATGAAGTGTGCCCATGCCAGGATCGTTTGTAAATTTATTAGAGCCTCCTATTGTAGGCAGAAAGATTAGAAGGGGTCAGACAACACCAGCATGAACGGATCAGGGTTCAATCAGGGTATAGCCATTGATTCATTTGAAAACAAAGAACATTATCATGCAATAGGGGGCTATAGTGGACCGAATGATGTGAAACAGCAGGTTTAAGCAAGTGAACGTGAAATATATAGATAAAGGAGCCTTGAAAAACCTCCACAACTGAAAACGCTAATCGTAAGGTCAGGTATTGTTTGAATTGTATCGATTCAGAGACATATTGATTTCTAGTTTGGATTTATCTTATTGGAATCTAACCTATTCAAAAACATAAGTCGAACATGTTATTCTGTCTTTAATAACTAGTAAATAAGTCAGTAATAAAATAAAAACAAATTAATTAGAGCATAAATAAATACAGCTGAGCCAAATTACAGGACAGAAACTAACTGAAAGTTAAAATCATTTTTTTCATGATGAGAAAGCAGAGTTATTAAATGTATTTAGTCAAGATTAGTGGATGATTTTTTGTTTGATTAATATTAATGACAGGAAGCGCATTTATTAAGCTGCTGTCTTACAGATCAAAAATACTGTACACATGCATTTTTTTCCTCATCTGTTTGCATTCACTGAAGACAAAAACAGCTGCATTTATGACGATATACTGGCATAGTCTTCTGCATACTGGTTGATAAATAGTTCTGGCTCAGAACAACCTTTTCTGCAGTGAAAATGCACGGAGCGGTTTGAGAAAGGTTTCGTTATGCACAATCGAAATGTGCGCATCTTATCGAATAACTGGTCCTTGAACATTTGCAACCCGGTTCTAAAATTAAAGCAGTTTTGGAAACCCAACCCTATTAATCAGCAATGCTTAAATGACTGAATGATCACCATTGAAATACGGGAACAGACAACTAATGAAAACACAAACTCTATTCTTGAAAATCAAATTTACTGCATCATTCTGCAGAACACCAAATTTTGTGTTACAAAACATGAAACAAACTTATCAAACATTACCGTCAGCTAACAAAGGATTACGAGTATACAGTAAGCAATTTACTTATGTAATAATGAGTAGAGAAACTAGTAAAACAGCTTCACATCTTCCTCTTCTGGGTGCTGATGTATAACACTGGAGGACAAAGAAAACACAATGAACTTGGGTATATGCAAAACATCTACAAAAAGCGAACGTTTCGAGGACGTGCTCAAAGGCAGATTATGAATCGACACACCGGGTCGGCTTAAGCTGAACAAAACAGGTACTTGAAAAACATACAGACATTACATACCATTGTTTCCTCTGAGAAATGCATCTCCATACTTGTTCTTCAGCTGGCCATTGACATATTCCTCTGTTTGTTCCACAGCGATATTCATGTAGCCGTCAAGGCAAGCCAGGACCCCTGAGGGTAAGACACACATTAGATATGAGGTTACTATTTTTTTTTTTATTTACTTTTTTTGTACATAATTCTGCACTATGGGAAAAGCATATGGCCCCCCCACAGTTATGCACCAGCTCCAGATTAGAAAGCAAATATTCCCTTTCATGGATGCTAGAGGTGATTTTGACCGAACGGGTTTTTAAATTTAAGTTCAATATTTTTGTCAGAGGATGTATAGGAGTAACAGTTGGTGAATGAAAAACTTTTTAGACTAGTCAAGCATGTTTCCATAGCAGTTATATGCAGAATAGCACTCTTTGACAATAAAATGTGGGCTGAGTCTACACTTTCTAAAGCAGTTGTTCTCAACTAAGAGGATGGGTGCGATTTATTTTTTCTCTCTAAGAGTCACGAAAAGGCCATCTCTTACATCTCAGAGTATTTTTATAATTTTGTATTTTTTAATTCATGCTCAAATATATTGTAACAGGTGGAAGTTACTTTTACATTATACAAATGTAAAACTTTAAATTATAAAAAAATACATTATAAAAATCCTTATGCGGTTAACCACAAGCAACTAGAAGTAGTGACAAGACCTTCGAATATAAATACAGGCAATGGATTGCCTTGAAGTCAAAAGGGTTGAGAACATCAGGTTTAAGTTTAAAAATAAATAAATGTTTAAGTTTAGTACTGCTAGTAAAAAGTGGATCAAAACTGAAAGCCTCAGATCAAAAAGATAGATCTGAAGTCATATTTAAAATGGTGAGACAGAACATAAGAAATTATGATGTTTTTTTCATCTCTGTATTACTGGATTAACATGCAAACAGTAGCATTTTCTTATTTACACAATTCTGGATATGGTCCAAGTCTTTTGTTTTGTTTTGTTTTTTTAATTCTTGGCCTGACCAACTTGAATCTAAAACTACAAGCTTGGTTTCTCTCATTTAAGATGCTTCTACATTTACCTCTGTAATCAACACCAGAGTTCAACTTTACCACCACTGGTCTCCCAATGATCTGCTTCAAGAAATCACTTGGTGTCTGCTTCCGGAGACTCATTTTTACTGAAAATATAGAGAAAATGAAGATTGTAAAACATTAACATAATTACAGACGTAAATAAATGCGCCAGGGGTGTGTAAAGCCAAAAAGAGAACAGGGCCTCGAGATTAATTTATAGTTTACTGATAATATTAATAAACACGTTATTTTTAACCGTCAGTCTATTTAATGTTGCAAACCGCTGTGCATTTAGCATGAACGGCTAGCTTAGCCTGTTAGCATTACAGCCCAGTCTAGGACGCAATGAACTCGTTATACATGTCGCAGGGTACTGTAATTTTTTTTACCTATCCGCTAATGTCAAAAGCACTCCTATATTTATGAAAATGAAGTAGTCACTCACCTCTATCGTTTTGCAACGTTTGCCGCACGTTTCGACCGAGTGACTGTTGGCCAATGAACTGAAGCGCTTATGATGTTTACACCGCGCAGCCAATCAGATGAGTCGCTAAAAACCCAGCGTAC
>NC_056699.1:17436719-17438464 GCF_018831695.1 Puntigrus tetrazona
AAAAAAAAAAAAAAAAAAAAAAAAAAGAATGCGGAGAGGAAAAGGAGACAGAACGACAAAGGCAGTGAAGACAGAAAAGCTTCGCTTGTGTTTTACAAGAAAATTAGATAGACAGACATAAAGATGATTGCGTGCGCCAATGAATGACGGATAGCTAGCTAGCTAGCTAGATAGATAGATAGATAGACACACTGTAAAATGAGAACTGTAAAATATATTGTAAAAAAAAACATACAAATATTGTGTATAGCCTCCTCTGTAAAACAATGTTTAAATCTCTATACAAAAGCACATAGTAATATCTTGAGTAGCCAAAAAGAGAGATGAGGAAGAAAAAACCTGTCTTTTGTTCACAGGCAGAGGAGGGCATGCACCTGAGAGACAGAATCATAAAGCACTTCTGGCGCATCCAGACAGTTTGCTTGTTAGCAGGGCATTGGTAGCCCTGAGGAGGCTAGAGGTTAATTTGGTATCTGGTGCCGTGTTAAACTAAGGTCAGCGCTACAAGTCCTTAAGTCATAAACAAGTGTGGTTAAGAGCCGTGTACACACCTAGGCACAAGTTAATGAATATTCAATGAGTATTTTTTTCCCTTGTTGCCTGAGTTCACGTCCTAAAGGAGGGTTAAGAGGGAAAAAATGTGATCTAATGTGTTTTTCTATCAAAGCAATCATTCATTTAAGAAAAAAACGGAACAGGTTAACAAATATCTTAGTAGAGGCACACAATACCTGCATGTTCTGTGATAAATATATACAGAATGATTCGAGCAAAATGACAAAGACTTGACACACACACACACACACTACAGCACATTCTTGACTTTACTGGAAAAGCACGAGTGGCTTGGCTTGTTAAGTGATACTGAATAAAAACACAGTGAAGCGGTAGAGATAAAGAAAGCATTTCATTAGCTTTTTTTTGGTCACAGTTTTGCCCGTTGAGGACAAAGAACGCTTCTGTCAACACAAAAGAAGACACTTTAGCCTTACCGACCTGTCTTTCAAAAGTTTTTGCCCAGATATTTTGTACGTCGACGTGAATGTGCATTAATTGTGTAGCGCCGACTGGCATGGGACAAAAAAAAAAGCTTTCAGGTTTACTCAGCACAGCCAATCTGCTCTCACCACGAGCCTGGGAATAACCCCACAGCTACTCCCAAACCAGTAACGTGTTGGTAATAGCTGCCCAGCGATGCCAGATGGGACTGTTTTCACCCTGCCTTCAAGACGCTGGCGAGCTCAGATGGACAGTGGCACAGTTGATTTGCTGGTACAACCCGCCTCACCTTTCTAAGCCCCCAAAGACCTGAGAGGGAGTGGAGGAAAAATGAAAAGATTACAGAGGCAGCTTCAACAGGGTTGGGGGGTGGGTCAGGCTGAGGGGTGTCAGATGCGTGGGGAGGGGGATCCCTCGCTTGCCGCAGGCTGTCTCGAGGAAGAGGACGGAGGGGCGAGGAGAGGAGAGTCTAGACTAGGCTGACCTTTGCGGGCCAGGGCTTTCTCTACGGGGTCAAGTTGGATATGGAGGGGGGATAATGGAAAAACCTCAAGGGAGTTTTCAAATGAAATCCAGATTGGCTGCTGGCGTGTAGTTTTTCTCCTCCCCTTCCCGCTCCCTAATCCCTGCACTGCATGGGGGTAATAGTGTGGAAATGATGGGGGGAGCGTCGCCTTGATCAAAAATGAGCAGTGGAACCTTGCTCACCTTTTCTAACACCCAGATTCATGCCCACGACATATATA